>NC_072731.1:39126862-39426862 GCF_026930045.1 Uloborus diversus
GTACTTTTGATTCAGATACTCGATATTTCATTCGGATTCTAGTCGGTTATTAAAATAAACATTTGTTTTTTGCATTATTTACATTGGTAGAGCAATAAATAAATAAATAAATAAATAACACTTTGACTTTGGCGGCAGTTGAAAAAAAATCGCTATCGAAAACTTCACATTGCTTACAAGTGGGATTTCTTTCTTTTTATTTTTGAACTCTTTGTAGATGCAAAATAGAGAAAAATGGTATTGCTTATCATTTGTCACATTCTTTATAAAAAAAAGTTATATTTACATTTCAAAATAATGCTTTTTTTTCCTAATAATTACCCTCTAATATTCTGATAATTTAAAGTGAAAGTGGTACAAAATTTTTTCATAAATTTGTCTTACATTTTGAATTGAGGCTGCTTGGCTCATGATATTCTAGAACCGTTTTCATATTTCTATACTTTATACTTTATTAATGTTTAACATTGTTTTGTTTTCATTTCATTTACTTTCAGTTATTGATTGTGATTTTACACCTCCTTCAAGTCCAGGCTATGTGCAACCTACAAAAATACTAGATGGAACATCGGGTCTCTCTTCTGGTATGATCAGGATCTTTCCTGCTACAATTACCGATGCTCAAGTGGCTCAAGCAAGGCTACATAGGTAAAATTGAAATATATTTCATCAAGCTTAAAAGAAATTACGAGGCACAAATATTAATTTTATTGATTTTTTTCAATGTATTAGTTTTTTTTTAATTGGTTTGAATTTGAAAAAAATCTTTCACTCTTAAGAAATTCGTTTGCAAGTAAGTTATTTTTATGAATCCTATAGAATGTTTTCAAGGGTAAATAGTTATCAAATAATTTGTGCGTCTGACAAAAAGAAAATTCTGTAACTTTTTTCACCAAAAAAAACATTTTAGATGGATAAGAAATTTTTCTTGCGATAAATGAATATCCCCACAATCAGCGTTTGAAACCATTGGGGATCCGACACAGGGGCGTAGCTAAGGGGGGGGGGGACAACCCCCCCCCCCCCGAAACGTGTGTCTCAAAAAAAAAAGAGAAAAAGAAAAGAGAAGAGAAAGAAAAAAGAAGAGGAAAAAGAAAAAATAAAAACGATTTTTTTCTGAGTAACAAAGGTCAAAAATTCACTTTGCTTCCCCCACCCCCAATGCCTTTGAAAATCTGCTCCTCAAGCATAAAGACGCCTCCCTCTGCTATGACAATTTTTTGATAATTGACTGAAATTTGACACTTCGCTTTAGAAATGAGATTGAATTGTATCCACGTATATGTAGCCTTTCTTCGTCATCGATTCTGCAAATTGCTAAATATGTTTAATTTTATGAGTGGCGTAGTGGGAATATTGCATACAGTTGAATCTGTATATTTCGAATTTCACAGAAAAGAAAAAAATCGAGATAAAGAGGTTTTGAGATACAGGTGCTTTAAGAAACTTTATAGAAATTTGGAATATGATGGTGAAAATTTGAAATCGATACTAGAGACAATGTGGGCTCTTGATTAAAATTCCTCTGTATTAGTTTTGTTAGGTATTTATTCTATTATTACATTATTAAGTGCTGTATTGCAAGTTTAAGGAATCATTTTGACAGTAAAAGAAACTTTAAGCATATCTTTTTCAAGAAAAAGTCTTATTGCTTTTTGGTTCCTGATTTTTTTTTTTTTTTTGGATTCATTATTTATCCTCTTGAGGTTAGCAATTGCTGCAAATCTAACTTGGCCAATATTTTATGATTTTCCTTTTTTCATCACTTGAAAAAATCTTATACTTTCTTTTTACTCCTATCATTTCGGTTTTCTAAGGAATCACAATTTTAAGAAAGAGATCAACCAAAGAACAGTACTAATCCAGATAACATAGTGAAATAGCTTTTAAATTGAATGATCTTTAACCATGAACTTGAAATGTTCATCTTAAAAGTCAAACCTGTGAATTTCACCCCTTTACTCTTCTTCCAAGAAAGTGCGCGAATAAAATGTTAAAAAACGAAATGAATCTAGACTATTTCTGTTAGTTGGTTCGCATTAAAAAGTAGAAAATAAAAAAGACTTTTCTTTATAACATTCGAAAATTGCTGTTGCTCTCTCAAATAGATATTTATGTAAATTCTAAAGCAGATAATAAAATTAAAAATAGAAACTTGAGAGAAGAACAGATGGTATGCAGCTTTGAGTGAACAACTTTCTACCGCCTATATCTCTTCCCTATTTTTTTTTATTCAAATTTTATTAACTGCTTTAAAATTAGCATAAATGTAAATACATAAAAAGCAACATATAAATATAACGATATGAAAAGCAATTTCATTTTTTGAGGGTAAGAAGTCTTTTTTTATTTTTTCAAACTTTTAGTGCAAACCAAGTTAGTAAAAATAGTCTTTATAGTCTGACCACCGATGAGATTGAAAATCAAACAAGCGGAAATGGAAGTATCTATTAGCTTTCAGGGATGCCAGCTTTTGTAGATGTGTGTTAGCCTCTAAATTAAGCAGTCTGCACTCACTTTGAAATGAACGGAACACGCTCATTGGTTTGGATTGACTGGTTTTGACAAGACAGTTGCTGGAAAATTTTTCTTTAAATTAAATGGAAGGAAAAGAAAAAGAAGTTGAACTTTCCATAACATTAGAAAATATAAAAAAAATTGTTTGCTTTTGTTTTGTTTGACACAAGTATCGGACTTGGGGCATTCCATTCCAAAGTATGTAAGATCCACCTCCCTCTTATTTTTTTAATACTAAAAAAAATTTACACACACACACACACACATATATGTATATATAATATATATATATATATATATATATATATATATATATATATAAAATAATAATAAAAGTGAAAAATATTGAAAAGACCACACCAAGAGCCCATAGATGCGCATCGCAGCAAAACTAAAAAGCCAAGTAAATATAAAATTAAGCAACCAGAATTACAAATATTAAACAAATAATAAATAACAAATGATGATAAAAAGGAAAAATGCAAACAGCTATTAAGTAGGAATAGAAAAAGAGTGAATCCAGAGCTCATCAGCCGTGGAGGATTCATTAATTATGGTCAAAAGACCAAAATTTTAACTATAAACTAGAAGAGAATGCTTAAGCTCCAGTACATGTAATATAGAGTAACAATGGGCAAACGCACCACTTGCTAAGCTAAAAACAATAAACTAGAGCTCAAACCTAAAACTAAAAGCAGGGGGTTTCGCCTCGACTAATTAGGAAAACAAGTTCCGATAATTAGCCTTCCACGGGACAGTACCTGCCAATAACAAACTTGTCTTACCTTGAAATCCAAGTAAACATATCCAGTCCGTTGTTCAGCATGATAAAAAAGCCTATCCATTCGTCAACAAAACATTAAAAATATAAAAACCATGTCCGAAAAACAGTCCAAAGACGTACCAGGTCGCCTGTTTCGCACGTGTAAAAATTTTATCCACTACGGTGATTCATAAAAAAATGGTTTGTCACGGTTGTATCATACATTTGCAACACCATTTCTGCATTTAAGCAAGAAATTTCAGTACTCAAAAACTTACTTTTTCATAATAACTTCCCTAAAAATCTAGTTGAAAACATCTGCTTAAGTATAGCCTTCGATGAACATTTCGCTTCTTTTGAAACTGTTTAACTGTGTAAATGTATGATACAACCGTGACAAACCATTTTTTTATGAATCACCGTAGTGGATAAAATTTTTACACGTGCGAAACAGGCGACCTGGTACGTCTTTGGACTGTTTTTCGGACATGGTTTTTATATTTTAATGTTTTGTTGACGAATGGATAGGCTTTTTTATCATGCTGAACAACGGACTGGATATGTTTACTTGGATTTCAAGGTAAGACAATTTTGTTATTGGCAGGTACTGTCCCGTGGAAGGCTAATTATCGGAACTTGTTTTCCTAATTAGTCAAGGCGAAACCCCCTGCTTTTAGTTTTAGGTTTGAGCTCTAGTTTATTGTTTTTAGCTTAGCAAGTGGTGCGTTTGCCCATTGTTACTCTATATTACATGTACGGGAGCTTAAGCATTCTCTTCTAGTTTATAGTTAAAATTTTGGTCGTTTGACCATAATTAATGAATCCTCCACGGCTGATGAGCTCTGGATTCACTCTTTTTCTATTCCTACTTAATAGCTGTTTGCATTTTTCCTTTTTATCATCATTTGTTATTTATTATTTGTTTAATATTTGTAATTCTGGCTGCTTAATTATATATATATATATATATATATATGTGTGTGTGTGTGTGTGTAAAAGAAGTAAACCCCCCCCCCCCCCCCCCCGAAAGTCGGGTCTAGCTACGCCCCTGATCCGACAGTCCGAAATCAGTAAAAATTGCTATACAATTCAGTATAGTCTGTATGGTTAGTGGTTGATGACAGTCAATTAAGAAATTTCCTGTTACAGTCAAACTTTTGTTAGCATCTAATTTGCAGGACCCATGATAATTATTTCATATGCTAACCGCATTTCGTCTGAACCAATCATTTATTAAATGATTTTTAACTCTCGTGACCAAACAAGTATTTCACATGAAGCAATATTTTAAAATTTTACTTTTAGATTTAAAGTGATTTTGTTTTATTAAATTTAGGTAAATTTTTCTGATATGAATTTTTAACTAAAGCTAATTTTAGCTATATAATGAAAATTTAATGAAAAGTTTTTTCAAAAAATTGAATACATAAAATATTTATAGTTTAATGTGGAAACAAATTCCATGTTAAACTGCATTTTGTGTTTAGTAGATCAGTTTTTCTTTTTGCGGACCAGTACGTATACCTTCATGCTTACTAGTCTTCCGGACCAGTTATTTTTTGCAAGGATTTCTAATGATGCATGTTTTAATGGTTCAGTAACTAGTGAGGCTTTGAAATTATTTGAACAAAATAACAGAATATGCAAAACTATTTTTTAGCCTTCCTGTCTCAAGAAGGAAATTTTGACAGAATGTAACAGCCACTAAATACTGAATTTAAAACTATTTTATTTTAATGCTTACTATTTATATTTTCACACAGCTTTAACATAATAATAACTGTAGAAATTTTTATTGCAATTCAAAATTGATTTGTGCATTTTCCCCATTTGCAGAACGATACAGAGACCACTTGGTCGTACTCAATCTGCACCTTTACCTCTCGGTCACCCCATGTTACAACCTCAAGCCATCTTATTGACATCTCATCAGAATGAACAGTATGCGAGAGAGAAGAGGTTATGTGAGCAGCAGCAGCATAATCTGCTGAAACAGGTACAAATATTATTCACTTATCATTACTATGTACAGTGGAATCTCATTAATATTATTTATAGTTATATTTATTCGGGGGTGCCCATCCCCCCAAGAACAAGGGCACACTCCTCTCAAATACCACAAAGACACCCCCCCCCCCCCAACCACCACCAGATCGGAAGACCGCCCCAAAAAAGAGAAAAAAATACCTCCCCCCCTAGCCGAACAACTCTGATTTATTGATTAAGGTCCTTGTCTGCGTTACAGAATATTCAATAAAAAATAAGTTTTTTGCCATGTGCTTCACACATATTGTGTTGCGTTTCCTTTATACTAAACTAACATTACCCGCACAGCGATGCTAATGCTAAGGATTTAATGGAAGTCCCTTGAATTAACTAAAATCACTCCCTCCCCTTCTGAAATTAATAAAATATTTTCTTAAACTAAAATGTGCACACATCTTTTAACCTAAAATCCAAGCACATTTCCTTAGTAAGAAAAATCGTATTAGAATAACAGCAATTGTGTCTCAAAGTCCCTGCTCAGCCAAATGATTTAATTTACCCCCCCCCCCCCAGTAAGAAAAAGAATAAATCTTCATTAAAAATACTGCAGAATTAAAATCTTGCTCCCCTTCGTTGTAAAGATAATTTTAATTAAAGTATGCATTACAATAAAAGGAAAATTCCTTCCGCATAGAGGAATAAATAAGATTGGCAAAAAAAAAAAAAACCCATATATATCTAAATATCCTTATTTTGATTAAAATGTACACAAGAGGTTCATTGGAATGACATTCAATTCCGACCAAAAAAAAAAAAAAAAAAGTAGTGAAGAGAGAAAGGAAAACTAAATTATTTTACTGCTTATTTTTATTTTTTGTAGCATATTATATGATTAGCAGCATATCCAAATTGTTTTTTACGTTTTGAAATAGCCATAAGAAATAACTACAAAACAACATTTTAAAATTTTTTTATTGAATTAATAGCTTTATTTTCATAAAAATATTTTATTACTTTTCAATGCAATAGATGTATAGATTTGAGTGCAATTAAGAGACAAGTCTGCTGGTTTAACTTTTTTATTCCTTTAGCTTAACCTTACATCACATCAAAGACTTTTAATTATAAATTATATTTCATTCCTTTATTCTCCATTCTTGTAATTTTACACAAATGTACATCAAGTACACTTATTATATTGTCACTCAAATGATTTTTATAATGAAATTAAAAGGAAAACAAATGCTATATTTTATTTATTTGTTTGTCATTGTTTGTAAGCTTTTTAACTTATTACCTTAAATTATTTATTTTATTTTTATTTAGTTACTTATTTTTATTTATTTGAGCTAGAAAACTTTTATTTATCAATTTCAAAAAGAGAAATTACCTCCTTATTGTATTGTACTAAAGCTGCACATCAAATATTGCTTTGTTCTTTAATTCATGATGTTTCCATTGTTTAATGTAGGGGGAAAAAATATTTAGTTCTGATATTTTGATGATTATTGTCACTATTTGAAATGATTTCATATGGATTTTCGTGCATCATTTCAGCACATTCGACAAACTGTTTTAACCAGAGCTAGCAGCAAAAACCAAGTTGAAAATGTAGAAGAAGAAACAGAGGCAGCCGTGGCTCAAGAAATGAAAGAAGCTGGTCAACCAGAAGTTATCGATTTAACGGATGGAAGAACCAAAGAACTTGAACCACAGCAGCAGAGGGATAGAGAAATATATTTTCAACAACACATGTCAAAGCATACTCTGCCAATTAGTGATGGTAAGCTCAAATATTAGAACCTTATTCCCAGTCTTCCTTGATGCTTTATTCTGCTTGCATAAGAGCATTTAACCATGCAAATGGCAAATATCAATGTAACAAACTATATTTACTGACAAAAGTTAAGTATGGGAAAAAGTTAATTTCTGGAAGCCAAACTTAATTGACAACATAGTGGCCCCAAAAAGGATCTTTTTCTCAAACTCTTCTTTTAAGAGGGATAGACAAAGCCCCTGCGGTTTTTGGTCCACATTTTTGCCTGATCATGCTGTGGCTCTCTCGAAATTTTGTAAATTTTACATTTAAAAATAGGTTTTATCTCGCCTTTCTCCTACCAGGCCCCTTTTCCCTGCAGCTCCTATTTTTGTTGTACTCCTTAGACTCGACCATGTGGTGGCCATTGTGCTCTAAAACTTCATTGCAACGAGCCTCCAAACCTGTAGATCCCCCACTGATGGATATGCTGTAGTTTTCTATAGAGGTTGAGAGAATAAGGTATTCATTGGTTTATAGATGGCTTTTGGAAGGGAGTATATTTTGAAAATTTAATTCTCACTAGGTAGAATAAAAATATCTTTTGCATAGCCTCCCCTTCTGTATTACAGGGTCCCCTTACCAGATCATAAAGTGAACCCTCTTCCAGTGTTGTTAAGCTTAGAAATACATAACTGTTGCAGTATATAGTTCAGTTATTTCGCAGAATTATGTATTTCATGAAATAACTAGAAGTCAGTTTAAGTAAATGAAAAATCAACAATTTCAAAGTTACTTTTCATTCGATCATGAACAGCTAAAATGCCTTGAAAAATGCATTCAATTTAATTGCAAATTGGTATTTGATAAATAATAAGGAGAAGCAAATGGTATAATTTATTAGTGGTGAAAAGAGTAACAAATACAGGGTCTAAATTTTGTGTTTAAAAGCAACAGAATGAAGAGTATTTGCACACACATCATTGCAAAGCAGTTGTACATGGTTCAAAATTGACTGGCAGCTAGAACTGATTAAAGAGTTTTCAAATGCTGTATTTCATGCTTTAACAAATGGGTAACTATTAGAATGCCTTGTTCTATAGAATGCCTTGTTGAAATTTTTGAATTCGATAATTTTAAGTACATTAACTTGTCTAGTAATTTTATGAAACACCTCTATGAATTCTCAGACTTTGCACTTTAATGGTATCATATACATTTATGATAAGTTTTAATTTCGCACCCGGGCACCTTCTCTGGCCTTTTCCTAGCATCCCCTATGTGAGGGCCATAGGCTTTTATCACACCAATATAAAATCTATGTAAAGTCCATGTATTTGCTTGCAGAATAATTATAAAAGATAGCTTGGATTTAAAATGAAACTAACTCAAATTGAATTTACAAAATAAACAATGACTTTAAAAAGAAGTTTACTTTGCTAAACAAGTACGTTGAAGAGAATGTATATACAGCTGTTAAAAATTAATTCAAGTTATTGTCACATGCAACATGTGCAGTTTTCTCTCTTTTTGTGTGTGGGGGGGAGGGGGGTAAGGAAGGAGTCATGCCCCAAATTTCCTCATCTGATGGCACTAGTGCTAGGGATGTTATTTTTTACAAAATGTAAAAATTTTCCTTTTGGTGCATAATCAGTTAATTTTTTAATGTTACTAACTCAAATTGAATTTACAAAATAAACAATGACTTTAAAAAGAAGTTTACTTTGCTAAACAAGTATGTTGAAGAGAATGTATATACGGCTGTTAAAAATTAATTCAAGTTATTGTCACATGCAACATGTGCAGTTTTCTCTCTTTTTGTGTGTGGGGGAGGGGGGTAAGGAAGGAGTCATGCCCCAAATTTCCTCATCTGATGACACTAGTGCTAGGGATGTTATTTTTTACAAAATGTAAAATTTTTTTCTTTTGGTGCATAATCAGTTAATTTTTTAATGTTACTTCACTTTGTAGGTACATACATGACCAGACATCATATGGGTCGGCCTCTGTCTAGAACATTATCCAGTCCTCTTGTTGCGCTAAGTCCCATTGGCAGTCCTCAAGAAACTCAAGTTCCTAGTCCTCACACATTCACTACAGGTCAGTTATAATAATTATCTTGCATTTTCCTCCAATAGGTGTTTGTCAAATCAATAGCATATGCTAGAAGATGATCTGTAACCAAAAATATTGATTGTTAAATTGATAAAAATATTTATATCAATTCTGAGTAACTAATTGAACCTTATAGGAGTGCAGTTAACATAGGCAAATACTCAAAAATTTTTTTTTTCTTTAATATTTTTTTTACCTGTCCAAAATTTAACATGTGATTATTTATTCTAATATAAATAAAACTTTTTGACAGCTAAAGAAAAAAATATTAAGTTGTTATTTGTGCATGTGTGTAAAAAACCACCTATTTTTTGGACTAACTGACATTTTCTTAACCCTTTCAGTGTATTCAATTTTTATCCGATTTTCAAACGTTTAATATCTCATTCTGTGTTCGATACAGGAGAATATAATGAACCTCCAAAACTGAAAATTAACTAAAAACAAATATTATGCCAAATGTTTGATATTTCCTCAGATAAACTATTTGTTCTGCTAACCTTTCTCTCATTATTAGTAAAATACCAAATATTGCATGCATATCAGATTTTAAAGGTTTATTCTACAGGAATATAACCAATTGCCATTTTTTCAAAGTTTTAATTGTATAAAGCTAATACTTTTCATGCTGGAGCTGTTGACGTAAATAAAAACTTTGAGTAGATGGTTTTGAGAAATTCAAGCAAGAAAAAATGAATTTCCCCTTCCTAAAATTAGTCTAGTTTCATAAAAATTTATTGGCGGTAAAAGCTTTTGTAGATTTAGAAAAATATTTATATATATTTAGGCTATTTAAATCTCTCAAGACATCAAAAACTATTTTTCGTGAAAATAATGGTTTTCGCCTACTTTAATGGAAAACAAAATGCTCAAATAATTGAAGTTGTTGTCGCAATAGTTGCTGAATATAATCGGCATAGAAATGCAGTTAATGGAAAATATTTATGATTAGTTTCACAACTGTTGTGCATACATGAATATGACTTCAAACTGCACCACTTAGAGGTGCATTTTTAGTGAAAAAGAAGAAACAGCTGTTTTTTCTATCGCAGTTTCAAAAATAATGAGTTATTTTCTTCTGGAAAATCTTAGGCTAATTTAACTCTAGTTTTGAATATGTGCATGAAACTTTGTTGGAATTTATTTGCAACAAAGGGGATACTTATAATTTTTTGAAATAACTTACTTAGTAAAAGTGCCTTCATTGTGTAAATATGTGATTGCTGTGATGAAGCCACTAATAAATATAAAATTGGAGACTTTTTTTTTTTTTTTTTTTTGTCGTTGATTTTGTTAAAAATTATGAATGTCTCTATTATTGGGCACTTAACTTGATTGATCTTTAATAAGAAAAATGTTAAAACTTTAGGTGTTGTATATGACAGCTTGATGCTAAAGCACCAGTGTGTTTGTGGGAATAATGGTCACCATCCTGAACATGGAGGAAGGTTGCAAAGTATTTGGGCTAGACTACAAGAGACCGGATTAATTGGGAGATGTGAGGTGAGAACTTTCTCTTAAGTATAATTGAAACATTTATTTTCGATTATTGGTTTGTAAAGATAAGAGCGAATTTTTATTTCAAGTTGCAATATTATCATTAAAAATTATGACGTGACAGTAGGTAAATAGAAAGGGATTAAAGTAGTTTGAAAGAAATTAATTTTATTGCTCATAAAATTTCAAAATTTTCAAACGTTAAGATTTTTTTGGATTTATCTGTTTTCAAAGAAATTTCATTTATATATACAATCTAATTATTATACATTCTTAATGCTGAATTATTTCTTTTATATCATCTGAAAAAAATCACATTGGGACTTGAACATTCATGAATAATTTTAAATGAAACAAATAAGTGAGTGATTTATAAAAAAAAAAAAAAAAGATTACAAATTCTTTGTTAAAACATTTACTGATTTTATTCAAGCTAAATAATTATGTATGAAATGTAAAATAATATGAATGAATGAAAATTTATTATTTTAATCATCAAATTTATGTTCAACCGAACAAAACGACATAATTTTTCGTTTTACTTTTTTTTAGCGAGTGAGATCACGAAAAGCCACCTTGGAAGAAATACAGTCTTGCCACAGGTAATTCTCTCTCTCTCTTTTTTTTTAAATCATTTTCGTTTTTATAAACTTCTCAATCATTTTAAAAAACTACTTTTTAATATTTTATCTTACTCATGGGGTATTTAGTTTTAATGTTACAACATATCTGATTATGTTTCTTTGACTTTTTAGTCAATCTCAGCTTTAACATTATGAGTCTTTAAATAAACTAATGTATTTCATTGTTTGTGCTTCAGCAATAGTCATTAAAAGAGATTTTCTTGGTCTTTTTAACTTTGTAGCAACCATCCCTACAATCAAAATGAGTTTATGATTGATAGTACAAAAATCAAATATGCTTTTATGATTAAAAAATAGAAAATTTCAAATTTATGTTTGGAATTAGCAAATGAATATGGACTTCTTTTTTCTATGTGTAATGCCAATTATGATCTAAATTTGTAAAATATTAAACATATATACAGTTTATAAATATAATTAAATGCATGTTACATAAACAGGTCTTTTTCTACTTTTTTTTAGTGAATCCTATACTTTGCTGTTTGGCGCAAATCCTTTAAATAGGCCAAAACTTGATGCCAGTAAACTTGGTAAGATTGTTATTTGTTTATCATTGATTACATTTATCGTTTATTAAATTTGAAATTTTGTATATTATTGCAGTCAAAATCATATTGAAACTGAGTTTAACTTACCAACAAATTTCTAAAAAGTCTGCATATAAAAATTAATTAAGCATGGATCTAGACCTAGGCTATCGTTTCTTAACTTCTTTGATAAGTGGAACCATTTTTACTGTTTACTTTCTTTTCACGAAACTTCGGGGGGGGGGGGGGGGGGGGGTTCAATAGCATACTTTGAATGCATTCTGAAATTAGTTTACTTGCATTGAAAATGAAATAGTTCAAATAATATTTATTGTCTTCAAAAGTAACTTGAAGTATTAGCACAAAACTTCTTATGTCTACAACTGGTTTCAAACAGAATTTTGAAGTTTCAGTTTTAATGAGATAAGTTGTGTACTTTTTTTATGCCTTATGGGGGAAAGTTGAATTCCCATGTCAGATTTAGTGAGTCTGATCCAAATTTTATTTTTTGTTGACATGTAAAGTGATGAGAGTCTTGTTTTTCACATATAACTAGTTGCAAATGGTGAAAATAGTTTTATTTTTGAAGTAACTTTAAAAGGCGATTTTATCTTGGTAATGTTTTAATGTCACTGGCAGCTTATGAAACCCAAAAATAGATTCTTCTTTTAATCTTGACACTGCTTACAATATGGCCTATCCGCTTAAATAATTAACTGCAGAATGATTTTCTATGCAAGTGTAGTGTAGACAACCTTTGACGACGTTAATGAAAGGAAAGGGGTTCAAATTTCTCTCCCGGAAACTTTTCGGAATTAAAATTTCAAAAAGGCAATTTCAGCTGGTCTTTCATGTTAGGAGAAAGTTTTTGGAGGCCTTCTCTGAAGCACTTTGGAAAATTTATGTCTCAAAGACGCGATTGTATATATATCCGGTAGTGTTATTAGGGGAAGGAGTGGGTTCATTGACTTTTCTCCAGTAATTTTTTGAAGCTGAAATTCCAAAAAAAGTGCAATTTCAGACGACCATCAATCATGCTAGGGGGAGGGAGTTTCAAAACATTCCCCGGAAATTCTACGAAATGGGAGTTTTAAAACGAAATTTTGGAACACCCCTTTGAATGGAAAACTAAACGAATAGGTTCGTGAACTTCTTGGACAAATCTCTGTTAGTTATGCTAGATAAAAATGTGCCTGTCCCCCCCCTACCTAAAACATGTGTAAATGAGATATGTAGTAAAAGGTATGTTTAAAAACCAACCATCCCCTCCTTGAACAATTTCTGAATCCGTCCTTGCTCTACAATCTTAAAAAGTGCTAATATTTAAACAATGAGAAATAATAATACATCTATAATACACAAGGGTGCCCATCCCCCCCCCCCCCCCCCGCCAAGGGCAATGGTGCACCCCCTCAAAACCTGATCACCCTCACCCATAAACAGTCTCCTTCCCCCATTTTTCCGGAATTCCCCCCCCCCCCCCCCCCATGAACCTCCTTCCCTTGGCGGGCACCCCTGTAGTACACGTTTACCTGTGGTTTAACTTTTGAGTCTTATACCCAGGAAATAATGGTGATTGAAAATTTTTTTTCTAGAACACTACTTCACTACCAACAGAAAAAATAACTACCACTTTCATACTTCTACTTAGTCTCCCTCTCTCATTGGTCAAAAATAAGTCTAAGTCATTATTTGAATTTGTCTTTAGAGATAGATATCAGGAAGGAATATTCAAATGATTGTAAGAAGAAAAATTTAACAGTATTCCAGGAAACGTGTTGCAGTGAAGCTCTTCTGATGTTTTCCATATGTGTGCTAAAGAAATCAATTGAAGCTCTTTGAAGCAATTTCTCTTCCTTGTACTGGAAATGTACTTTTGCTTTTAATATATAAACAATATTCAGTTCCAAATAAGAAACTAGGATCAGAGACAACCAATAAAGAATCAGTGTAATTTGCAATATAGCTTGCTATTTTAAGATATTTACAATACATATTTTAGAAATTGTGCATCTGAAAAGATAGAATACGAGTCTAGCTATAATAAAAACAGACTGTTACAAAAAAAAAAATATTCGAGATAATTTCTGCTTGAAAAAGGACTAAATCTTTCTTTTTAAAAATGCCAAAAAATTTATCTCCAAATGCATAAATTTGATCATAGGAGCCATAGTCATAAACTCTTAGATGAGATCTTTTTTTCAAAAAGCTTATTCAAGCAAAGTTAATAACTTAGGAAACAACAGCATAAATTCTGTTTTTTTTTTTGTTTTTTTTTTTTTTTTGCCATGTTCACTCAATTAAGTACTAAGGAAAACACACCAGTAATGGCCACTCCAAGGTTTATATTTGAAAAAATAGGATTTCAGGTTTCTTGATGGATTCAAACCTGCAGGAGGTAATACCTCTTGCATGTTCGATGCTCTTTTAATTCCATTGGGAGACCTGGAATCCTTTTTTTTAAATTCAAATATCAACCTTGAAGTGGCCACTACTGGTATTTTACCTTATATAAAAATTCATAATAATTTCTTTTGCAAATATGCTTCAGTAATAGCGTAAATTTACTATTTTAGCTGATCTACCAATGAAAAATTTTGTTATGTTGCAATGTGGAGGTATAGGCGTTGATTCTGACACAACATGGAATGATCTACATACTGCAAGTGCAGCCAGAATGGCTGCTGGTTGTGTCATTGAACTTGCATTGAAAGTTGCCACTGGAGAAATTAAAGTAAGAAAGAAACACTTTTTTTATGTTTATTTCATTTATCAAAGTAATTTACAAATGTTTTGTCATAAATGGCCAGGTATTAAACCAATTTTGTTGTTTAGAATGGATTTGCTGTTGTTAGACCACCTGGCCACCATGCTGAGCACCAACAAGCAATGTGAGTTATGAAATGAATAGTGAAATTTGTTTATTAGCGTATTTGTTTAAATTTGTTATTATTGTGTCGAGGATGCTAGTATACATGTGTTATCTGCCACATTCAGATTGAATTTAGGTTAATTAATTATGAAAAAAAATTGAATGTTTTGCTTTACAATCAAGCCTTGAACATTTCACTTGCTGGAAACATGCTTTTCAAATATAAAAATGATTTAAAACCAACATTAAGTTGGTAAGTCATATTATTCAGTTTTTGAATATGTAAAAGATTCTTAAAAAATACACCAATGCTGTGGATTCTGCTTGTGTGTGTAAATAAAATGCATATTAACTTCTGTTTTAGGTTGACATTGCTCTGTCATTTGTCTGTGTTTCAACTTGACATTATTGGAAAGTTAACAAGAATGCATTCATAGTTCTGTTAGTAACAATGAATTAAATGTATTGCCTAGTGCGAGTGTAGGGATCCTTTTTTAACTGAAATGCCACAATGAACTTGGCAATTAGGTAAAAGGCTTCACTAGCAAAATCAAAGAGTTTTATTGTGTTTAATATCTTGTTTTGAATAGACCTACTAAAAATCTATTGTAAATATTGCTTTAGGTTATTGTAATAGATCATTGTAGCGCTATTGTGGAAGCCCAAAATTTTGCTAACTCCATTTTCATGGAAATTATATTTAATACTTTAGTAGAATTTATTTTATAAATCATTTTTAGGGGCTTTTGTTTCTTCAACTCGGTCGCCATTGCTGCTAAACAACTCAGAGAAAAACATAAACTGGAAAAAATACTCATTCTGGATTGGGTAAGTTGATTTGAAATTTTGATATTTTACCTAATCACAAAATTGATAGCAGTAATTATTGACTGTCATGTAGCTAATTTTTCGTATGCATCTTAGAATTATAAAACAATTTGTAATAGCATTTAAAACTTCTGAATTTTTTGCTTTGTTGTTAATGATTACTTCAATAGGGCAAACATAACTGACTCTTACATTCCACTTTAGGATGTTCATCATGGAAATGGTCTCCAACAGATTTTTTATGATGACCCTCATGTGTTATATATATCCCTTCATCGACATGACGATGGTAATTTTTTCCCCGGAACAGGAGCAACTGAAGAGGTACTCAAACAAAAATTTCATTTCATTTTTAAGTTTTATTTTATGAAAAATTACAAGATTCCTGGTCAATTCACTACAACATTACTTCAGTGTGATAAGATTTCGTCATCAGCTCTATGTGATTTCTGTTCATTGTAGTACTAAATCATTGCAAGGTTGTTGTTGTTTTTTTCATCGGTTATGACATTTTAATGAATGTTTTGTAGCTTAGATTGCATTTAAAAGTATTTTTCACTAATTTGAACCTACTTAATTACTTACACACACGTACTTTTAAATCAGAAACCAAAACATAAGTGTTAGATAAAGGGCATGATGAAATATGGTCCCAATGAATTGATATACATCAAAATTAGATTAACTTTTACTTTAAAACTTCAGTGCAACTTAATTTTTGCCTTGATTGATTTATCAATTGCATATAAAACAAGCCAAACAAAACCAGCTGATCATATAAAGATCTTGGTTAGAAATTACCTGTCTCGAATTTATGAATCAGTAATTTTATTTTCACGTTCATCTGTATTGTTAATCTTTTTTTTTTTTTAATCCATTAATACAAATTTCCGATCCACAGTCAACATTTTACAGGGTAAACCTTTATTTTTAAATTATCTCTCACATTTCTGATATTGCTTTAAATTTCTCAAAAAAGTAACAAAGTTTAAACTTCCTTTCGTTTAACAAAACTAAATAAACTTGTTCTTTTACCTCTTGAAAACACATGATCATTTCTGCTCATTTTATACTTTTAACATTTCAACTACTTTTATTAGTTTTTGGAGTTGAGTAAATCTGAGTACCATTTGTTTTATAATTATTTTGTACTTGTGTATGAAACCTGATCACTGATAAAGGGTTTCATATTATTCCACAACACATGTAAGCAAATTTCATTGAAATTTCTGGGTTACCAGGTTTGATTGGCTCAATTAATTTTCATATATTTCAATTAAAATGTTTTATGTTAAGTCTTTCATGCAATTCAAATTGCATTGCTTACAAAACTGATGGAAAACATTTGATTAAAAAGTACTGTAGACCCTCGTTTACATGGGTTTATTTTACTCTGTTTCAATTGTAAGTTGTTTAAGATTTGACACCTTGATTTTATTTTACATGGATGAGTTTCGGTTTTACCCGGATGCGGCAATGTACACAGATAAAAATTTTTCCCTCTTTCAAAATCCAAACTCCTTAGGATTTCAGATTATGTGTAATAAACTGTATTTTGGCGTGAAAATAATCAAGCTTCGTCCACTGGAGACATTTTATGAGATTGGTTCCAGAGCTCTTTCCAGAAGTAAAGTTATTTAACTCACACAGTTCAGAACTCACTGGAAGCAGAGCTTTTAGGAGTGACAAAGGGGGCCAAAACCAACAAAGATACCGACTTTGGTGACACACAACGAAAAATGTTCACATTGAAAATTTTGAGCCATTCCTAGACAATAGAAATGATCTTTCTGATTTGTTAGTGAAGGAAGATTCTATCATGAAAATGACGCAAGTGATCATAGATGTGCGTTAATGCTCTGCAAAGAATTACAGAGGAAAAATTCTTAATGACTATCACAGTTAAGAGACTATCGCCAGCTCCTCTTTATAAACAGGACACGAAATTAATTTATGTTTTCTTCACGCATGTTGTGCATAAAAATCGGTATAACTACACATTATACACATTAAACTTATTATACAATTAGTCATCACTAGAATGAAGTATTTTTTTATCTACAGAACCTAATCCCTATTTTAACACTAAGATTAAATCTTAGTTTACCCAGTTTTGATTTAAGCAGCATGCCCCGAGGAACGTAACCCCCCCCCCCCCGTAAAACGAGGGTCTACACAGTACAGTTTTTTTTTTCTTTCCTGAAATTCAGCTGTATAATTTTTTGAGATTTCTTTTCATGCACTGTATAAGAGGTTTTCCTCAATATTATGATATAAATTTTACTTAGAGCAATATACCTATTTATTGTGCAATATTTTCTTCATGGTCAATAATTAAATAATTTTTATCTATTAATATGTAAAAGGAATTTTACTCCACAAAATTTCCAGCATATAAACAGAAGTGACCTAAACTTTTTTGGAAGGAGAAATTTCAATTTTCCAAATGAATCTTGAGTTTTAACAAATGGTAAAATCTGAGCAGGCACATATACCTGCATCTGGTGAAAAGATAGATTAGGCATAAAAAAAATAATGCAGGGATACAATACCATCTCCGTATTTGGCAAATTGGCCATGAACATTTGCTAAAGGATGAAATTATTTCATAACTCACATTGACCTTCCATTGAAGCACCCCTGCCCTAAAATGTTCTGAATTAGAACTCTGATGAGCAGCTTGTATATTTCTTGAATTATTAATATAGTTCTGAATCTTGAAGTGTTGTTTTGAAATAATATTTGAACCACTTACTGTACAGTCTTGCTTGTTGGCATTTTCTGCTCATAATATGTATGTAGTTAATGTCTCGCCATGGTATTTTTTAGGTTGGTACTGATGATGGAATTGGCTTCAATGTAAATATTGCATGGTCAGGCAGTTTAAATCCACCACTCGGTGATGCTGAATACATGGCAGCATTTAGGTAAGACGAAAATGACAGTGTATGCTTTTAATTTTAGTATTTTGTTTCTCATTAAATGAAAATGTGCTAGATTCGTCCTATCAGTTTGCAATTCATTTTGTAAAAAAAGGTTTCAAAATTTTTTTCTTAGATGAATGGACAGCAAGTATTTTCTTCTATACAATTCCAAAAATGAAAAGACTGTGGTTGGGGCAAACCTAACTTGGCAGCATTGTGAAGGCTACGCAGAGCCTAATGTCAGCATTAAGATGATGCCATGTTAGGTTTGCCCCAACTATAGAAAAATTGAAACAATATTGATTATATTTGTGCATGTTAATTATTATAATTTTTAAAACTTTTTTAGATGTTTTGTTTACAACATGACCTAATTATTTCAAAATTTTAATTCTGTAAAATTATGAAGTATTTATCTACGCTTCAAGAGACTAATTTTCCTGGTATTTTAGGTGAGCAGAATGACTAAATAAAGGTTGAAAAACACTCCTATATAATTATAACAAGGAAGAAAATGCAAATGTAGGGCAAAAATAATAGTGAGCAAAAAATGTGATATAACATTCTTCTGTACTTAAGTTATTTTATTTTTTACTGAACAGAATCTCTTTAATCATTTGGTCTAGTTAAATTTAACTTTCAAATGCAGCTGTAAGACTAACTCCTCCACTTATTGTAAAACCATTTTTTTTTCATTGCACAGTAAATACTATTCTTCTACAGCTCCCTACCGTTTGACATGAAGCTTTAGCATTTTCATATTGTATGGAAGAAATGGGGGATCTTCCCATGCTGAGTATTATAAGTCCATTGTCTTGATTACAGATTGCAGCCCTAGCAACTAGCTTACGTTAGCTATGCAGTCAAGACTGGATCTCAATCTGACAGATTTTATTACCTAACTTTAACCTAATCATTATACAAAAGACAAAAAAAGTTACTTTTGAAAAGTATCCAACATATAAATAAGTAAGCAAAATGTGAATACTCATGCATAAAGTTCCATGCATTTTTTTATTATTTCCTAGTTATCCCTAGTTATCCTATGCACACTTGTATAAACACACTCATATGTATCATGTATGTATGTATCATTGTCATGTGTCATGTATGTATCATTGTCATCACACATGTATGTATCATTGAATCTAGCCACAAATCAGCCATGCTCGAATCTTTTCTAAGCTATGTGATGTTACTCTACTATTTTTTTTACAATATGCAGCATGACAACCGCACATTTTTAGCAGTATAAGCAAGTAACAGTTTTGGTAGCAACAGCAGTTGTAGTGTACTCCACGTTATCACAGAATTCTTAAAAGATTCTGATATCAAACTGTCAAGTAACATGCCCAGAAACCATCATATTACTGTTTGTCGTCAAGCATTTAGCTTAATCTCATTTTTCTTTAACAGATCTCTAGTAATACCCATTATACGTGACTTCGATCCGGAGATAATCCTCGTTGCCTCAGGATTTGATGCTGCATGTGGACATCCAGCTCCTCTCGGTGGATACAGGGTTTCTCCAGCGTGTGAGTTGAACTACTTATTGCAATTATGACTGTCTAAAAAGTATTGTATAGATTTTACTTAATATTAGTTGATTTAATCCCCTTTATTTATCGATTTTATTTTTTAGGCTTTGGATTCCTTACTCAACAGTTAATGCATTTTGCCAAAGGAAAAGTAGTCTTAGCTCTGGAAGGAGGGTAAGTTATGTTTAATCATGTCCTCTGCAGAAAAATGATTAGAGTTATTTTTAAAAAAAATCCAAATTTTTATTTTTGACAAAACTATGTATGAGTGACTGCCCTTTACGAGCATTTTTTCCTCTCCTTTGCTTTAAAAATATATTACTAACACCTTCATCACAGCAGTGGCATATCTTTGTTCAATCTTGAAGAAATTTTGCAAAAGCAATGTTATGAACCAGGATACCCTGCAATTTAATAAATAAATCACTTGATTGGATATGGTGTAACAATAAAAGCAATGTGTAGACAGACAATTTACCTCGTCTAGCACACAGTGATGTAATCTTGTAAGATCAATGTTCAAAGCTTATTTTTTAAATGTATTTCATTGTAACTCTACTCTTGAGATCTAACCAAAATCTATTTGATTCAATTGAAAAATAATGGCAAAGCCGACCTAGCATAACTCATTCAACTTGGACAATGAAATCCTGGATTCTAAATCCAATGTTTCAGTAACTGTTTCGGGAAAAGAAGGAGGTAAAATTATTCTTATGACACCTTGTCTAACCATATTTAAGTTTCCAACAGTTTTCTACTTTTTTTTGCCTAGTCAGTGGTTAAAAGCAGGAAAGGCGCCTATCGAAGTCCCTAGAAATGCAATTGTTTTCTTGTTATGCACTGAAAAAACCTTTAGCTTAACTTTGTCAGCTGGTTGAGTACTTAAGCCATTAAACACACTAACTCTATGAAGATTTTTTTTGTAAACTTTTGTTTCTAATGAAATTCTCAGAATTTACTCGCGTGAGAATCTTTTTTTTTTTTTTGTAGGGAAGACTTTATTTACGTAGTTATTGGGCAATCTCAGGTTTGTTTTTTATTTGCAATAGATATGACCTTCCGGCAATTTGCGATTCCTCCCAAGAATGTGTGAAAGCCCTTCTTGGAGATGAGTGTGTTGCCATCAAGGAGGAAGAAATGCAAAGAAAACCATGCCAAATAGCTCTTGATGTTCTGCAGAAAACTATTGCTGTCCAAGGTATGAAAAAAAACACCATTAATTTTCTGGCTAGTACTACATTTTTCCTTTTTGTATTTTGATTCATGTTTGAAATTTATACATAATGTGTGGGTCGTTATTGTATGTTGATTATTGTTGGTGTAGTGTTAACGTAACATACATTTGCAATATACAGGCATCCCTCGTATAACACGTTACTTGTATAACACGGTTTCGATATTATACGCTACCAAATTTGTGATTATTGTAACACTGTTTTGATATTACACAGTACAAAACTTGAATTTAATACTTCATGTTTTTGATATAACATGAATGTTATCTTTAAAAATGATGGAATTTCATTTTCGTTTAATACATTCTGTTAATGTTTGATACTCTAATAAGTTTTTTCTTTGTTTGCATGAAACTTGGTTTCGATATAACACGGTACACATCCCTTGTTTTGTATTACTTCTAAGTCCTGTATAACAAGTTTTCGATATAACACGAAACTCGGTTTCAATACAACACGATACGTATTGACATGATTTTTACTATGTACATGATTAATTAGTGTAAAAAATAAGTTAATAAGCTATTTTTAAAAAATTCTTATATAATACGATTTCGATACTACACAGAACATATTAACTGTGTTATACAAGGGACACCCCTGTACCAGACAACCCGGTTATCACATCATGGGATGTCATCTCATGAGATGGCATCTGCCTCTAGCTCGGTTATTCACTATTCCTGACTGAGGAGTTCTAATAAGAACGAAACTGCAGTCTCGGGATTTGATAACCGTGCTGCCTGGTATATTGTATGTAGTTCAGCCTTATCCCTGACTTGGGGAGGAGGGTAACTTACTACTAAAAATAACATACATGGTTATAAAATGTTACAACTCTATCATTATTTCAAAAATAAGTCTGTTGAAGTAATTTGCTTTTCTGTATTTCTTTTAAGTTAAGTGTTATATTTTGTAAATCATTCAGCCTTCAGAAGTCGAATCGGAGATAATCGATATCTTATGTCAGATTTTTTTGCTCTGAACCGCAGTTTTCTTGTCTTTTTTTGGAGAGATCTTGTTCTTCGGGGCTGCTCTGTGGCATATGAGAGGAATGTGTCAACGCTCTTAAGGGGGGGGGGTCAAGAATAAGCACTCCAGAAGACAAGGTTGCCATTCAATACGGGGGTAAAACTTTGAAGCTTAAGTTATTTTATAAAACAGCAACTATATTTAGGTTTTCCTTGTTAAGAACATGTTTTCATTTTTAACCCCAAGAAAACTAAAATTCTGTTGTGTAAATCCTTGCAGATGCAAGAGCATTCATAGCTAATAATTTGAAGTAATTGTAAAGTTCAAGTTAGCCTAATAGCATCTAATTGCAAATTACATAATTAATGGAAGCAAACATATTCATGATTTTCAATCTTTAAAGACAAAAGCAGGGAAAACTTTGGGAGTACCTCTTTATCATGGTATCTAGTTTTAATTGAACAAGAATTTCATTTCAATTGAAAAGATACACTCCGGTTGAGATTGAAAATTTTCATAATATCTATTTTACTTGATTTCATAAAGTGCAACAACACATTTTTAAATGAATACATGTTTTTGGGTATTAGTGTATGTAATTTATTTTAATGATCTACATATGTTTTCTAAAAAATAAAGAAGTAAATGAAAAATTGTCTATTTAATTTTTTTAAAGTTTTATTATTATTTTTTTCTATTACAGTGCAAATTTCCATTTAATTTAACTGTCTATTTTACTTAAAGTATGGGTGCTTTTGTGCATTTTTAACTGAATGTTCTTTCACCGAATTAATTTATTAGTGAATCCTTTGTTGCTTATAGTGCATTCACGTTGCTTCTTGACCAAAGAATGCTTCAATTCAATTGAAAAGGTTCTCTCTCAAAAGTAATAGAAAGTAATTTTCTCCCTTGTATATAACTGTTAAGTATAATAAATTTACAAGTTGCAAGTTTTTCTTTGCATAAATAGTTCTATTTAATAGCAATTGTCTTAAAACATTCTTAAATATGTACTTTTTTGTGTAATTCTTTTATGCATTGTATAAAGTGTTATAAATGACATTTGGATCAAGAAGTACTTTTGCATTTAAATAGCTACTCATTGGCCTTGCATAAAGCGGTGGGCTCATACAATTGGTTATTCAGCACTAGAAGCTATACAGAAAGAAAAGGAAGAAGTGGATACAGTCACAGCTCTCGCATCTCTATCCATGGCAGTACCTCATGGACACCTGCAGTTAGTATTGAGTAGAAGTTTCTTTTTTTGCACTAAGAATTACTCTGAATTTCACTTGCTATTTCTTCTAATGTTAGATTAAACAGAGTTATTAGACAAGTTGTGAGTTAAAGTCAGACCAAACAACGTATGTAGAAGCACAAATTTGTAAATTACAGCAGACACGTGTTTCGGCGTTACAGGGAACGCCTTTTTCAATGCAAAAAATAATGAGCTTATGGATGAAAAGACATCCGACAAAAGCTTGCTCTTATGGATGAAAAGACATCCGACAAAAGCTTGCTTTTGTCGGATGTCTTTTCATCCATAAGCTCATTATTTTTTGCATTGAAAAAGGCGTTCCCTGTAACGCCGAAACACGTGTCTGCTGTAATTTACAAATTTGTGCTTCTACATACGTTGTTTGGTCTGACTTTACTTTTCAGCACAAAGGTATTTATTTATCTTAAGTTGTGAGTTATTTTATACCTTTGAACTTAACAAAATTTCATGTATGAAATACTCATTTTCGGGACTCTGCAAAAGACATATTAATCACTTGTTTCTAAATAAATGAATTCTGTTATGACATTTACATCAACTAAGACCCAAAAAGACTTCTACGCATGTAAGACATAAACGTGTACTCTTGTGTGGCAAGGATAAATGATAAAATTAATGATAAAAAATTCAAATATGCAAAAAGTGCATCTTCTTTCTTAGATTGTTAAGGCGGTGTTATACGGTGATGAACCATTAAAGGCCAGTTTTTTTTTTTTTTAAATCTTGACAGTTAATGTAATGCTACAGTTTGCACTTAATTTTCTGCAGCGACATCTTGTGAAGCATCTTTTTGTTATGAACGAAATATGCGGAGAGAATGGAGTAAGGAGCAGAACGACTTGAAGTTGAGTAAAACGATAAAAACGTGCATAAAGTACAAATAAAGTAATAAAATAGAGTTAAAAACTCAGCAAACAGCTGTTTCGGGGCTGTCAAATGCAAGAACCTTCATCAGTGCATAAAAGAAGAACGAAAAGTTCACACTATGTAGACCGAACGACAAATGAACAAAAATGGAAGGAAGCAAAGTAAATAGACATGGAAACCGGGAACACATGCGTCACAGAACAGCAATACACCTATAGTGCGTAAAAACGTCACAATCAGAAAAAAATTTTTAAAGATAAGATTTCCAAACACCAGGGAAAGGGTGAGTACTTAACAAATCATTAACTATTTGTTCATTTGTTGTTCGGTCTACATTGTGTGGACTTTTCATTCTTGTTTTATGTACTGATGAAGGGGCTTGCATTTGACAGCCTTGAAAGAGCTGTTTGCTGAGTTTTTAACTCTATTTTATTACTTTATTTGTACTTTATGCACGTTGTTGTCGTTTTACTCATTCCATAGTACAAAGTTTTCAACTGCTTTTTTACGACTTGAAGTTGTTATGGGTTTCCACAATGTGCCAGCTTTTTTTCATCCTGAAGATCAGCTTATAGTGGTCTTCCCAACCACTTTTATTAGACGTGTTGGTATACTCTTAAAGCATGAGATTTTGTGACATAGACGCCTGGAGGCAAGGATTTAGCCCTTGCTATTGGGCGGTAGTTTACTGAATATACCATGCCTTGCCTTCAATATTCGAGTTGAACTGAACCATTGTTTCAGTCACTCGTCTGGTCTGCGCTAATTCTATATTAGCTACCAGTTTGTTTGGCACTCTTGGCTTCCTTAAGAGGTTTTCCATCTCCAGCTCAGTCACTTTCCTATGCCGGGCTGATGAGTGCTAATAAGCACAAAACTGCAGTCCTCGGCTGGAATTTACTGAGCTTGCGGTGTATTTCATGTATTTCTGCTTTAGCCCTTGCTATTGGGCGGTAATTTACTGAATATAAACCTGTGTTTATCCAGAGAAGTTGCATTTAAAACATACCCATGTACAGCCAAGAAAAACGTTTGTCCTGTGTCTGCTGCTTGTTCTGGAGTAGAAAGGGGTAAAAGAACGCTTCCAGAATGTAGATCAACAATTTATTTTTCTACAACAATTTTATGAATTTTGTTTTAGCTTAGTTATATGTAGTTGATATCATGTTGCAACCGGAGAGAGCATGGATGAAAAGAATTTGATCCTTGAGCTCGCAAGTGTTTTGCAATTCTTGTGTGCAAAATATTTTGGTATCCACTTTACCTTTCCTTGGTTTCCACGAAAAGAATATTATTATCACTTGGAGTCAAACCTATTAATAGCAAATCAAGATCCACGTCTTCACCTACGACAACTTCGCAAAATAATAAATCTCTCCGGGTATTTCGTTCATAATGAAAGGATATAGCACAAAGTGTGACTGCACAAAAGTAAGTGTAAACTGTAGTCAGGGTTAAAAAAAACTGCCCTTAACATTTTATCACCAAATAACATCGCCTTAACAATCTAAGGAAGAAGATGCACTTTTTGCATATTTGAATTTTTTATCATTAATTTTATCATTTATCCTTACCGCACAAAGGTACACGTTTATTTCTTACATGCGTAGAAGTCTTTTTGGGTCTTAGTTGATGTAAATGTCATAACCGAGTTCATTTATTTAAAAACAAGTGATTAATATGTCTTTTACAGAGTGCTGAAAATGAAAAAAGGGAAGAAAGTAGATTGTGTTTCTAAACTTGTGAGATTTTGAAAACTGTCTTTGCACCAATCACAGTTATAAAAAAAGCAAAAACACATTTTTAAAGGTAATTTTGTGCACTTTAATTTAACAATTGATGATTTTGTTCTCAAGAAAAAAGATTGTGAGATAGATATAAGACAAAAGCTAAAAAAACGGAATCTGAGATAGTGAAAAAACGGAATTCCAAGATAGTAACACGAACTCCCCTCAAAACCCCTCTACCAAATGGGACTTTTAGTATGTTCGTTAGGAGACTTTTTTTGTCTATGTGTACCAATTTTTATAACTAAATGTTTATTTTTTACCCTCATTTTGGGTTTTCGTTTGCTGGACTATGGTGGAAGAAAAAAAAGAATGAAAAGAATGCCTGCACATATTTTTGTCTTTCTGAATTACTCACCTCCTTCCTCCTCCCACCTGCCTGCTAATTTCAAGAAATAAAATCCTCCTAATAACCTACTCTACTTCAGACCGAAGAGAGGAAAGAATCACATCAAACAAATCCTCGAAAGGCTCCAAAAATATAGAGCGAAAAAATAATCAGTTTTCCGAAAATTCAATGACTTTGAAATTTAATTTCTTATCAACTATTACAAATACAAAAAAAGTAAAAAAATCTTTTTAAAGATAATTTTACGTTCTTTAATTTATCAACAATTGTTTGCAAGTAAATAGTTTTTGAGTTATAAGACAAAAACTGTAAACACACACTTTAATTTCAAGATGGTCGTGCGAGCTCCTTCCCTACCACTGGGGACTTAAAGTACCCTCACCTGCTTTCCAGTTTCAAGAAATCGAGTCACCATAATGACCTTCACTACTTCAGTTTGAAAAGAGAAAAGAATCAAATCAATCACAAGGGAGGCACCAAAAATAGAAAAGAGGGAAAAAATGATCACTTTTTCAAAAATTCACAAACTTTGAAATTTAATGTGAGCTTATGGATTTAAAGACATCCAACAAAAGTCGGATTTTTTTACATTCATTAGCTCACATTTTATGCACTGAAAAAGATGTTCCTTGTAATGCAGAAACACGTGTCCACAGTGCTCCTGCCCATTTGTGCTTTTAACGTTGTTTCATTTGCTTTTAAAAATTATTTACAATTGGCGGACTACAAGTATAAGTGTTTGAATTCCAACTTGATTAATCCTTCCTTTTATTTATTCGTTTATTTTTAATTTAAAACATAACTTATCTGTAAAATTATTGACACAAACAAAATCTTTTAAACAATGCATAATTAAATTTCAGCTGGAATTTCGTTTTAAAAACTATTATTTGGACATGGAGGTCTATACTACTATTTCAACGAGTTCAAAATTCATAACGTGTGTTTCATTGGTTCTCCTTAAAACATAATTGGAACTCGGTTCTCGGCCAAATAGTGAAAGGCCGAGTGCTCGATACTCGGCTACTTGGCCAAAGTGCTACTGGTACGTCTTTATTTGAAACCGTTTCTTTGATGTTCTATCGAATATCTAAGCATCATGAATGTTGATAATTGAAAACATTTGTCGCTCAGTAAAATATTTTTCTAAAATCTCAATTTGGGAAATAAGTCCTCTTAAAAAATGAAGGGCACCCGTTTAAGCAGTCACAGATTTCATTGTTTTTAACAGATTTGACGGTGAATCTTAATGTAATTTCAGAATTTCACTTATAAGAGATTGGATTTCACATGGTTATAATCTGTCATATCTGTTGAACATTTGCTATACTGTCCCAAGATCCAGGTCGCAAAAGACAAACGAATGTCCTCTCAGAAGAAAGTCATCAGCAATCTTCTTAAATTTCTTCAAGGTTATTTCTAGAAAAAGTCTCCTGCAGTGTTGTTCTTATTTTGACCAGTGTACATCTCACTGAAAGCGTACAGTTTTTTTGCAGTTCTTACAGTGATATTATTAAAACACCTGAGAAATTAGCGAATTTCATTCGGATTCCGAATCCCCCACCCCGAACTGACGAACCTACCATTACCCAAATTATGTTAGATCAAAGGAGTTATTTGTTTTTACTTCATTACACCAAAAAAATCTAGTTCTTCTATGAACTTGCGTTTTACTATTTTTTCCTTCACGTTTAGTGCAGAAAGGGCATAAGTGCAGGGCTTATGCCCTTTCTGCACTAAATAAAAAATGTGACTCCTAAATAAAGTGCTTTGTCGCACAAGAATCGACTTCCCTGCTACACTAGTCGATGTCTCTACATACAAGCATAGGAAAACCACAGCTAACTCGATTTTGAAAAAAAACGTGACTTATGCCCTTTCTGCAATAACAGACTCAAATCTCCTGACAAAGTTAATCATATGAAAATTACAGCCTTTCCCCCCCCCCCCCTTTTCTTTTCAAGAATCTTTGCCCCTAATAGCGCTGTATATATCCTCGCAACTGTTAACAGAAACCGTAACCATGGAAGTGAATCCTTTTCAAATATCACAATCTCATAATATAAAGTTTTTCAAAAATTGTACACTTCTGATCATTTTTTAAACATTTTTTTTTCTTTTAAAAATGCTTAGTTAGTCAAAAATGTTGTGAAATGTTCTTGATCAATTTCACATCAAATGAAACTGACTGTGACTTAAGTGTTATTGATTTATTGAAAGGGATTCACATTGACTACATCGCATATAAGATAGCAGATTCATGGTTAGAGATTTCCCAATCTATCAGAGCCTCAAGAGAAGGGTTCAAGTAGGATTGGCAGCATACTGTAACGCAATTTTACTTCAAACAAACAAACAAAAATAACACATAATCCCCCCCCCCCCCCCTCTTGGCGACTGGGAGGCATTTTCAATGAAATGGTCGCCTGCTAGTCTAGAGCTTTACACCACCACACACCAGTTAAGTAAGCTACAACACTTATTTGCAAGTAAAGAGTATTAAAATTAGATTTTTGAATCAATAGTTAGTATGTTTTTTCCAAAATTCTGAGTTGTGTCATTTTCTTTGTCAGAACGCAACATTTTACCTGTTGTATCATGGAATTAAAAAGAATTGAAGTAACTTGGTAATTAAATTTTTAAAAAGCCGAATATGCTATTGTACACTAGTAACAAGTGGGGGTTTTTTATGTAACTAAATAAAACTTATAACTCATTCAAATGGAAATGTCTCTTTAGGAGTCCTGAAACCCAAGAAGCTGTTGAAGATGAAGAACCGATGGAAGAGGATCAAGAAAAGTGAAAACGAGAACATACTTCACGGTTTTGAAGTGGAAATGCCATTCTGGACAAATTGGCCAGTTGTTTCGCACAAAATACTATATGTTTCTTTCTTGTCATTGTGACACTAGCGTCAGAATACTCTTCTGCCATTGTCCATGGGGGAACAGAGCATGCTATGGCCACAACAGTTGAGATTCGAGCGGAGTTAAGACGACTGGAGTTCTGGCAGAGTCCTGTCTTCGACTCGCCCCTTTCCGAAATGAGAAGTGTCGTTTGGAAAAAAACTCATATCATTCATTTCATTAGGAAGGGTGTTCAATTATTCTCTCATTTGCATAGTATTCTGTTTTTAAAAACGCTTTCACTGTTGTCATGATGCGCGCGATTAATTTTGTCAAATTATACGAAAACCAAAAAAATAACGATTTTAGGCCGTGGAAGTGGAAGCATCGCTGCCGCGCATAACCTCAGACCAACGACTGCCTTGAATGCCCAAGAACAAAAATTTAAAAGAGACTTACCCGGGGGTGGTGTTTGTTGACGATAGAAAACACAAAATTAGTTACCACACATTCTTTATTCATCGTTACTTCCAAGCAGACATGAAGACAGGCACTAGGCATGGTGATCACCAGAACATTTCACATAGTAAAAAAACAAATGCGAGGAATCCAGACTTGAGAGTTCAAAAAAAAGGGGGGAGCTGGCAAGGGGTGCAAAGTTCGTTAACGGTCAAAAAAAACGTAGAGTTCACGCGGAGGGTGGTGAAGTATTCAATTGTAATGTACGGAGGACGGACAGTTCATTATGGTGGGGTGTAATTCAGGGATGACTTATTGTTGACGATTTCCGTTGAAGGCTAATGTACGTTGAGACAAAAAAAAATGGCGCTGATAGTAATCTCCATGGTGACAATGTTGAGCTCATCGCACGCTTAAAAAGGAATCGAGGTACTTTCAAGGTAATTGCGGATCCATGCCGTCACCTCATGCTCATTTGATTATCGAAAAAGTAGTTACATTAAGGGGACGATTCAGGTGCACTCTGCGTGCCGCCATCGGACGCCATCATTCAGACAGGTGATGGATCACCTACGCTCTCCTCATCGGCTGCGACGAAGTAACGGTCTTGATTATTATATTGTAGACATATATGAAAAAAAATAAAACGTTCACCTCATGTTGAGGTCTTAACAATTTCGCGGCGAGCAACGGCCGTCCCCAGACGCCGTGCACCGATGCATCATTATCGCCATCGTAGAATAAAAACCGGAGCCGCAGAAAATGCGACCGAGCGGACAGAGAGCAGCAAGTAGAGTGAAGTGGGGTGGAAAAATGAATCGGCAAATGAGCGATCAGATCCGGGTACGCGGTGATGCGCGGGAACCAATGAGTGCGTTTGGCGCCCAAACAACGAAGGGAAGGGGACGCTACGCCATTTTAATGGCCGACAAGAAGATGCAAAAAATCGGATCGACGCTTGAAAAATTGACAAAAAGCTAAACGATGGGAAAAGTGAATAAGTCATATTTTGATATCGTAAAGTGTGCGAAATTTAACGGGGGAACGCGGGGAAAACGTGGAATGCACAAGAAAATAAAAAAACAACAAAATGGGGGAAGAAAATGATTAAAATGACCGAAAACATGGGAAAAATGTAAATGGGTAAAAAAATGTGATATGCATTATCACATACACTGGCAAAGCGAAAGAAAAAAAAGAGAAAAAAAAAGAAAATTTTAAGTCCAGCTCCAATTTACCGAAACATTACACAACAAATTCATACATCATATATATTCAAATGCATAAAGAGTTGTAACATCCAAAAAAAACATGGGATACAGTTTTATACTATCGTCAAGGTAGAAAATGGGTAAGTCAAAGAAAATGAACTGTTTGCATTTTCTTTTTGCATGTCATGATTGCACCCTGCTCACACAACAATTTGCCACACACGACCAACCAAAAGGACAAAAAAGTACACACAGTTGTGATTACGTGAACAACACATAGCATACCAAGAGTTAAAAATATAAACATTCAAAAAAAAATTCACAACAACCCAACACATGTAGAAGGTATGAATACAAAAAAATGCAATAACCCTCAAATATGACCATTCTCGATATGCATTAAATTATACAGAAACATATTAATGCACAAAAAACATTAGAATCACTATCTTGACTATCTATGTTAAGTGTTACACATTAGGGTAACATGAGTAAAAAATTTCAAGTAGAAATTTTTTTTTTTTTTTTTTTAAACAGTTCATATTGTTAAAGAGTTCAACAGCGTAGTGCACCAAATTACCAGGAGCACACTGAGTACAAAATTTGTATTTGAAAAAAAATTGAATGTTGAAGACACACTAAGATTGAGACGGACAAATTCATAAGCATGAAGAGTAAGACATAATAAGGAAAACCGGTTGTAGATATTAGGACATAATCGAGAGATTGACATTATTATGTGGAGGAAAAATTGTTACGCACATGTTGACATACATATGTTGGTACCAACAGCAAAAAATATGACAGCGTCCTGTCATACGTAAAAATAAAAAAAAACATAAAAATACATTTCCAAAAATAGAAAAAATGAGATCGACTTGCCGTGTATTAACAATACATTCTCATCACTGTGCCCCTCAATGAAAACAAACATAGGGGAGAAAAAAATTACGTTCATAAAAGACATAGAGAGAATCACAAGCAAAATGATACGGATTCCGGAATTACAATCACGACCAGCACGACTGCCCGTACATAACAGCAAGTGGCACACCCTATGATTAAATTACTTACAACTACGGAGAAAGTAACGGGTTTGTTGACTGGGATGCTGAGGTTGGTGGGACACATTGTTATCTGTGTTAACAGACATTAAATTGCTTTTGCGAGGTGGGGCTAAACGTAAACGATTGACATGAATTACAAAAGGTTGCGCGGAGTCATCACCTAAGAGTTTAATTTTACAATTTACATCCCCTACTTTGCTTACTACAGTATAAGGACCATCAAATCTAGGTTTAAAAGTGTCAGCCGACTTCATGTATACAATATCATTTTGTTTAAAATTTCGACTGTGAGAAGCAGGCAATTGCCTATTGTTTTGATTGATCTGTTTGAGTTGTAAAGAAGAGTACGCCTCCTCATAGATTAGGCGAAGATCCTGCAGAACATTTTGTATATAATGTGAGGTGTTAAGAAATCGAGGTTGCACGTCATTATCAAAAGTGTCAAAAAACAAGGATAGTTCCCTTCCCAAGTGCAACATGTTAGGAGTGAAACCAGTAGATGAATGAGTTGTCCCATTATATATAGACATGTGAACCATAACAGCAACTTCTAAAGACACATTCTGCTCGAGTAAAGACAGTAAACTAGACTTGATTTGACTATTAATTCTCTCAGAAATCGAATTGGACTGGGGATGAGCACGAGAAGAATGCTGAATTGTAACACCTAAGGCCTTGTTCAGAGAGTGAAATACATCACTGTCAAACTGACGGCCTAAATCTGACAGAAGATACGACATTCTACCATATAGAGAAATGTAATTCAACATGTGCTTAACTATTGTGTTGGCAGTAATATTTTTACAAGGATAAAGGACAACGTGACGAGAAAAATGATCAGTAACCGTCAAAATATATCCATATTGGCGAATTGGACCTACCAGGTCGATTGAACAGAACTCACCAGGTCTCCTCGGAATCCAAATATTTTGCAATGGGGCGGGTTTAATGGAATAGGGCTTCAGTCGAATACAAAAATCACATGATAAAACAAAATTCGACACATCCCGATACATTCCTAACCAAAAATATTTACTGACAACTACCTCATACGTTTTCTTTATTCCGGTGTGAGAAATGTGACAAATTTGCAAAACTTTAGCTTTCAATGTGTCGGGAACAACAATAGTAGGTAAACAAGTTTTGTTGCGAACATGCATTAATAGGTTTGTAGTTGGACAAATGAAAAAATCCTTAAGCTTGTGAGCATGATGCAGATTAGGCTTTTGCAAAAAGGAAACAGCTTCTTTAATGTACGGATCATTAAGTTGCTCACGTAAAAAGGTTTTAATAGATATTTCATTATGTGCATCAGTTTGGGCACACACAAATGAATGAGAGCTTAAATTATGACCTGACTGAGGTTCACATAGGGAAGTAGGGTGCGGTCTCAAATAATTAACCACATTAGTGGATTCAACACAAGGAGTATTAGAGGGTATATCACACTGCATATTGTCAGGGGTGGAAATATCAGTGAAGGGAAGGATCAACTCCTTATCTGCATTGTGTTGAAGAGCTGATTCATGTAAATTGGGGTCAGGGCTCCGAGAACAGAAATCTGCTAAAATATTCTGAGGGCCAGGGATATATGAAAAAGTATAGGAATATTGACCAATTTCTAACAACCAACGAGTAACAACATCGGCTGGCGAGGTTACATTGCTGTAACGCTCTAAGGGCTTACTGTCAGACATGAGAATAAATCTTCTATTAAAGAGGTATGTCTTGAATGCTGTCATTCCTTTATATATAGCATACAACTCGAGTTTAATTGGAGGATAATTACGTTCAGACTTTGACAAAGCTTTACTAAAATAAGACACGGGTTTTAAAATACCATCTCTCTTTTGCATCAATACAGCAGCAATTCCCTGAAGTGAAGCATCTGTATTTAAATAGAAATCATCATTCCAATTTGGAAGAACCACAAAAGGCTGCTTAAAAAAGGTAGACTGGAGATCATCAAAAGCTTTTTGGTGAACATCATTCCATTCAAAAGGTTTATTTTTTGCGGTTAATTGTGTCAAAACATGGGTGCGTTCAGCATACTTGTGAATTAAATGCCTATAAAATCCACATAACCCCAAGAATTTCTTGACCTGTCGCACAGTGCGAGGTGGGGCAAATTTGGTAATTTTGGCAATATTAGAAGTAATAGGTTGAATACAGTTGTGTGATATATGAAATCCCAAATAATCAATTTCGGTCTGGAAAAAAACACATTTAGATGGCGATAAAGTTAGATTATGTTTGGAGAGAACAGAAAAGACGGCCTCGAGCTTAGATACCATCTGGTCAAAGTTTTCGGCACAAACCAAAAAGTCGTCTTGAAATGCATGAATTCCGTGAATTCCTAGCAATTTTAACTCATCAATTAACTGATCCACGGCAGATTGGAAAATGTTGCTACTTACCTTAAGGCCAAAGGGCAAACGGTTATGAGCAAAAGAGCCAAATTCGGTCGAGAAAGTCACAATATCTTGGAGATGATTGGGAAGGAGAATTTGCCACTAGGCCGAATGCAGATCTAAAACGGTATAGTACTTATAGGATGAGACGGCATTGATTAACGTAGAAATTTTGGGAAGTGGGTATGTGGAACTTTCGATGACGGAATTTAATAATCTTAAATCTAATGCCATACGGTACTTAGGTGGTTCATTAGGCCCAGATTTCTTACGTACCATTATCATCGGACTCGCATAGTGGCTCACATTTCTAGAAATAATTCCAGCCTCAATTAATTCATCCAATTCTTCCTGAACCTGTCCTTTTAACGCCTGAGGAATTTCAAAAGGTAAGGCCTTAATTGGATTATTGTTACGCAAAATGACTGAAGGAGTGACAATGTCAGAACACCCTAAAGCTTTGACAGATTTACTAAACACAGAAAAATTTTTCATCAAAATGTTTAATAAAATATCTTGTTGTGAAGTATTTAAGTGATCTAATTTAAAATCTGAAGGACTAAGTTCCTCTTTCCTGATTTTTAATACTTCGTCTGATGCAATAATTTGGTGACAAAATTGGGATTGATTGCTTGAGCATGTAGTTTCATTCAAAGAATCATTTAAAATTTCGAACTGTTCAGTGACATGACCCATTACCATACCTTTATTTAAATGAAGAGGATTGTTACCTATATTTCTGATAATAGAGGAGAAATTATGTTTCTCGACTAAGTGCACAGCGGGATGAATTTCACAAGTTATGTCATTAACGGTAGGAATAAAATAAATTTCAGATGATTTGACCGGTATGTCAGATAACGAAAAATTAGCAATGGCAGTTTCCCCCGGTTGGATAATTAATTTGTTTTTAAGAGCAACAGAAAAAGCCTTGTCACTATGCAGAGAATTAATTTTGGCCAAATGTTGTGAGATGTCAGTTTGAGGCATTAAAGGAGCTTTAAAATTATCAAAAGTGGCACTGCCGGTCTTAGTGTCAATTAACACATTGAAACGGGTTAAAAAATCATAACCTAATATCCCATAAAAAGAGGAAGGTGCAAAATCAGCAACAAAAAATGGGTGCTTAAAGAAATTTTTACCAATTTTAAATGAAACCTCAGCGCACGCAGAAAATGATAAGTTAGAATTAACAGTCCTGATTGTGACAGTGCGTGAGAGAAATCTGCATTTTGTCAAAGATTTTATCTGTTCGAAAACAGCTTTTGAAAATAAGCTGACCGAAGATCCTGAATCCAAAAGCATTGGGAATATCTCATGACCAATTGAAATATTAAGTATAGGTAAGTCGCTAACCTTGTTATCAGAATGAACATTAAAAATGGATTCGGATTGTTTGCATTGAGACTCATCAGGCTTTGAAAATTTCGACAAAAATTCCCCAATAGTATCTTTACCAATGGAGCTATTTAAAAAGGTATGTAAATCTGGATATGTATTATGTTTCTTACATTGAACAGATTCAGTCTCCTGTACACTAATATTTTGAGGGACCAGAGATGAGAAATCAGTTACCGAGGCCAAGCCGTCCCTCATGGATGACCCCCCTCGCCAGTTTAAATTGTCTCCATTTTGTGTTGGAGTATTAAGTCTTACTTCCGGCGATGAAAATCTGTTTTGCGACAGACAATGTTGGGGTGGAACAAACTGGTTGGGGAAATTAAAGTTACCTCGTGGCCTAAATGGAATACGAGGGGCAAAAAAATTTTGAGTTTGAGGCCTATTTTGACCTTGATTTGAGAAATTGTTAAGGGGTTGACCCCCATTGTAAATCCGGCAATTAATCATTAAGTGGTTTGTTCTACCACAAAATACACAAAAAGTGTTATTAGAATTTGGAGAGGCTTTTTGCTGGAGTTTGGGCAAAACAGTTTTCTCATTAACGGAAGAGACGCGAATGTACAAAGGACATTCAACAAGTGGGTGTGGACTTTCCCCACAAAGACGACAATTTGACATTAATTTAGTGACACATGTTGTTAAAGATCGTAAATTTTCGGCCAAGGCATCTATTTGCACTTGAGCACTAGTCATAGCATTTGTCAATTTTGGTTGGCCTGTTACATGTAAACAGTGTAACTTATTAGCCTTGTCGACTAAATCGGTAAACTTTGACGTGTCGACATCAAGTAGTTTGTCCTTGATATTCAATGGTAAAGCCGCCAAAAATTGGTAAGATTTTATTTGGGTGAGGGCAGCACTATCCGTAATAAAAGGATATGCTGAGTGAGCAGCACGTTCAACACGATGTGCTAAACTCTGAATACTCTCATGAGTTTCAAATTTGATATTTTGAAATTCTGAGAGGGACACAGAAGAAGGGGTATGCATTTTGAAAAATGCACGCAATTTGTCACAAGCCTGGTTAAAAGTCATAGACTCCAAGCAACTGGGATTGGTCGCAAAAAAATACAAGGCAGAGCCAGAAAGTTTTGACTTTAAAAACATAAGAGTCGTGGGATCATCCCAACCGTTTAAATTCTGCAAGTCCTTAATTTGTGATATAAAAAATTCAACAGTTTCTGGCTCGCCTGAATATGAGGGAATGGGGAAGTTAAAATTCCTACTCGCCACAGCACCTTGAGGTGACTCATTGGCCATATTCACACCTTGGGGTGGGTCGGTTTGAGTACTACCAGTTGACATGGCAACAAATGTGCCGTCTTTTACTTTAGCACAAAAATCAATGAGCATCTAATATAATTTTCACTTAATTCACACGGTGCAATCATGAGAAACAAAAAATTTTAAATGCAAACATTGTTGAAAGCACATGCACACATGAGAATAAATGCAACTAATAAAATAAAAATTGACATCAAATTTTTGAACTAAATTAAAAATATAAAATTAATATATCCCCCCATTAACATCACATAAATATAAAAAGCCATATGAAAAAAACAACAAAAGTGCATATGCATTCAACTTCAGAAAAAAAAAGGCATTCAAGACCTGGTCAAAAACGGCGCCATTTTGTCATGATGCGCGCGATTAATTTTGTCAAATTATACGAAAACCAAAAAAATAACGATTTTAGGCCGTGGAAGTGGAAGCATCGCTGCCGCGCATAACCTCAGACCAACGACTGCCTTGAATGCCCAAGAACAAAAATTTAAAAGAGACTTACCCGGGGGTGGTGTTTGTTGACGATAGAAAACACAAAATTAGTTACCACACATTCTTTATTCATCGTTACTTCCAAGCAGACATGAAGACAGGCACTAGGCATGGTGATCACCAGAACATTTCACATAGTAAAAAAACAAATGCGAGGAATCCAGACTTGAGAGTTCAAAAAAAAGGGGGGAGCTGGCAAGGGGTGCAAAGTTCGTTAACGGTCAAAAAAAACGTAGAGTTCACGCGGAGGGTGGTGAAGTATTCAATTGTAATGTACGGAGGACGGACAGTTCATTATGGTGGGGTGTAATTCAGGGATGACTTATTGTTGACGATTTCCGTTGAAGGCTAATGTACGTTGAGACAAAAAAAAATGGCGCTGATAGTAATCTCCATGGTGACAATGTTGAGCTCATCGCACGCTTAAAAAGGAATCGAGGTACTTTCAAGGTAATTGCGGATCCATGCCGTCACCTCATGCTCATTTGATTATCGAAAAAGTAGTTACATTAAGGGGACGATTCAGGTGCACTCTGCGTGCCGCCATCGGACGCCATCATTCAGACAGGTGATGGATCACCTACGCTCTCCTCATCGGCTGCGACGAAGTAACGGTCTTGATTATTATATTGTAGACATATATGAAAAAAAATAAAACGTTCACCTCATGTTGAGGTCTTAACAATTTCGCGGCGAGCAACGGCCGTCCCCAGACGCCGTGCACCGATGCATCATTATCGCCATCGTAGAATAAAAACCGGAGCCGCAGAAAATGCGACCGAGCGGACAGAGAGCAGCAAGTAGAGTGAAGTGGGGTGGAAAAATGAATCGGCAAATGAGCGATCAGATCCGGGTACGCGGTGATGCGCGGGAACCAATGAGTGCGTTTGGCGCCCAAACAACGAAGGGAAGGGGACGCTACGCCATTTTAATGGCCGACAAGAAGATGCAAAAAATCGGATCGACGCTTGAAAAATTGACAAAAAGCTAAACGATGGGAAAAGTGAATAAGTCATATTTTGATATCGTAAAGTGTGCGAAATTTAACGGGGGAACGCGGGGAAAACGTGGAATGCACAAGAAAATAAAAAAACAACAAAATGGGGGAAGAAAATGATTAAAATGACCGAAAACATGGGAAAAATGTAAATGGGTAAAAAAATGTGATATGCATTATCACAACTGTTAAGCTGTCACAGTTGATTATTTAAACAATTTACATGTCCATTTAGTCGCTCATCTTTTTCAGTGACGAATTGTGTAACATTTTTGAGCCATTTGATGCTGCGTATGTTTCTTGACTGCGGTGAATCTTGAAAAGGAAGCAGGTTTTTGTATGGTTGGGAGCATTTGTAATATACTTTGTTATGAGTGTTATATTGTTTGCTGTCAATATGTTTTACGTTTTAGAGGTTTATAGATTCTGATTTATAATCGTGTTGAATAGAATTTGTTACTTATGGGTCCAAATATGAGAAAAAATCAAAAATTTAGTTGTTAATTATCACCTTTTCACTGATGCTTTTAAGAGAGGACAAGTTGTAAACATTCTATTTATTTCGATGTTTCTTTTTATTTTAAACTTAGTTTTCATGCACAAAATCATATTTTCAACTGCACTAAACAACTTAAGCTTCCAAATATTTTCTGAATGAAATGTCGTGGCAGACAAAAACAAAAAATAGATTGTCTTAAAAATTAGTTTTAAATCAAACCATTATACTTCAGAATTTACTGTTTAAAGTTCATTTTTAAGAATTTATGTATTAAATATATTTTAAATTGACCCAGTTGAAATTTTCAGTTAGTTCATATTGAGTCTGATAGAACTGTGTTAGCATCAAAATCTTCAAATTGAAATCAAAAAAATTTTGACATTGCAAATTCTGGACGAAAATGTTTCGTACATTTTATGAATAATTTGGACCATTTGAAAACATGGGCTTATGTATTTGCAATAATTGTTATGTTGTTCTACAAATGTACACTTTTCATTTTGTATAGTTTTGTTTCATCTTTTGTTGTAAAGATTTATCTTAGAATCTATATAAATGGGTTTGTAAATAGTAAATTTTGTTTTTGTTTTCTCATTTGAAAAATGCCTTCAGTTTTGAACGGGTTCTCATTCTTCAAAGTAATTAAACTTGCCTATTGAGATCTTGATATAAGTCTGAAACAAAGAAAAAATTAAGTGATATAAAGTTTGTATGTTTTTTATCTGCTTCAAAATTTCAACAGTTCTCCAAGTATATTAAAAAGAATGATGCCAGATCTTAAAATTGGAATATTTCTTGCAAAAAATAATATTCTTTTACTTTAAATAATAACAGTTGAAATAATGATTTCAGTCATTTTGTTGTTTTAAACTTAAAGCTACATAATACTGTCCAACCACGGATTGCATGGAATTTTCAAATGTCCAGATAAGAAGAATCTGTGTGAATAAGGGGGGAAAGTAAAAATTTGATGCGCGTATTCCGCTCATTTGAATGAGACTCTGCTTCTGCAAAAGCTGACATCAGTAAAAAAAAAAAATAGATTCGTCCATTTCCGGCTGTAAAACGGATGTTTGTCTTTCCATGCAATCCGTGTTCAGACAGTACAAGTAAATATTTTTGAAAGTTCTTTGCAAATATTTCAATACTCTGTCTAATGTTAGTTATTAAAACAAAAATCCATGTCATGAAAAACCCTAAAAATTTAAAATGTGAAATAAAATTTGGAGTACTTCTTCTGTTTTATAGCGATTGAAAAACAAAAAAACTATTGGTATTTAAATTTGCTTTTTCAGCTTAACAACAATTTATAATTTTCTTCAAAAAAATTTGTGTTATTTTATTACATAATAAATGTTATAAAGTATTATGTAATTGCACTTTGCTTTCGATTTCTTACATTCAAATCATTATTATTATACAAGCAAAATTTGTTTTTTAACAGAAAAAGTTTATTGTAATTTATCAAATAGTTGCATTCACTTAATGTGAAATCAATTTGATTAAAAACTTTTAAAACAATTCAGCAAAAGTTAAAATTTTACTGTTGTTTTTCGATTACCCTCCTTTAAAAATATTTTGAAATACAAAATTATTAAGTGATAGTTGAACATATTAAAACGAATGGTAGTATAATGTAGAACTAGTAATGTACCAGTAAACCTACTGTCATTGCATTAAAAACAACGAAAAAAGGTGTTTAGGAAAAGCTTGACCTTGGAAAAGCTTTGATATGAACAATTTTCAAAAGTTAGTGTGTATAGTACTTAAAAAAAAACAGAAAACTCTTAAATAAAATCTAATACTGAACAAAAAATCTTGAAAGCCTCTAAACCAGAGTTCAAAAAATCTCACAATTTTGCTCTATCACTCTATTACCATAGTAAGATTACCATAACTTGCAAATACCAAATGCAGAGCAATGTTATGATTTTAAAATAGCCAAAAAAATATTTTTATGATGACAATATGTATACTAAACTTTTTTTAAAAGCAACAGGATTTTTGTATATACAGTTACAGCTTTTTGAAAATAAAAAAACCTATTATCATACTTACTTTGGTATCTCCATGAATAACAATGTGCATATCTTTAAGTGTTTTAATGTAGAAACGCAATTATCTTTTTAGAATCAGACAAATTTACACGTATTTTGCAAAAAAGCTTTGCAACACTCTTTATGGACGTTTACGAAAGATGTGCTGTTTCTCTATTATTTATTGAGCTTATAGATTTTAGGCATTTGTAATATCTTTAAATTCTTCATATTTTCTAGTTAGAGAAAAAATATTAAATGTAAAAGCAATAATTAAATTGTATCCCTTTAAGGTATGCTAACATAAAAGAAAATATTTTTAATATTTACATGAACAGTATTTATTTTCACATAAAAACTTATATTGATAATATTTTGATTATTCTGGAATGACTTCACAATTTTTATACATTTCATCGCTATGATTCAAATGTTATGATAATATTTACATTTTAATCCTGCTTTCATAATTTAGTTAAAAGCCTGTGTCATTTGCTAAGAGATAGTAAAATAATTCAGTTTTTTCCAACTCTTTCAGTTTTTGAATCAGATTTTTTAATAGGAATGTTGCTAAGAAGTTCAAATAGAAATGAAAACGATACTTTTTAAATGGAACAAAAAAAAATCTATAAGCTCAGAATAAAAAGCTCACTGTGTCATAGCAAGAAATTCCAAAGGGTGTCCAAGTGAAGAAAAGTGAATGCTGATGTTCGGAAATTTAAATAAAAGCAATCAAAACTATTTTGATTTTACAGAGACAAACATACATACATGGAATTTAAGTGCAATAGAATTTTTTGAATGTAAATCAATAACTTTAACTTTTACAATTGGCAATTAATATTTAGTTTCATGATTGGGATCTGGACCTGGATATCTCCCCTTTGTACTGAAAGATCAGAATATAAAAATGCAATGTTTAATTGGTGTTGATAAAAATGCTATAATGGGCATAATAACTAAAAAACTAAAACATCCTTTTATCTTCTTTTTCACCGCCATCGGCGAACAAAACAATTCACATTGTCACTCACAATTCACATTGTTTTGTTCAAAAAATTGCCGTTAAAAAATCGGTTTTCAAATTACCACTATCAAGCGCTAGTGCGCACGAGTCAGCTAGTATACAAGGAAATGGATTGCTAACGACTACTATTTATTTATTTATGTTTTGTAACAGCTGTCAATATTTCGGATGTTTTATAAAGAACATTTTTGGGATTAACCCAGAAAAGTTAGCGGCATCAAATTCAAAAGTTTGGAAATCTTCAATCTGGCTTGGCTTAATCATTGGTTTCAGTTTCTCCTTTTCAAGCAAAATAAAATTTGTATATATAATGTTTCATCTTCTTCTTTTGAAAAGCTGTTATTTTTTAAAGAATTTTATTGAGGCAATTTATCTAGTCTTCTTATGTATAGCAGCTAATGAGCTTTTCTATGTGATTGTTGAATTGTAACTTTTTTGTTTATATGTTTTTCGTTGCAGAAGTTTTTTTTTTTTTTTTTTTTGATTTAGGAATTGGTCTGGGTAATCAACAGATGTAATATATATTTGTGATGTGTGTATATCAAAAAGATATGTGGATATGAAGATTGTAGTTATGATGGTATATAAGCATTACAATGTATTTTTTTAATCGTCTTTATTCGTGTGCTGAATTGGCTGCAAAGTCTTGATATATGAGAATATATAAATACTATATGTATATAATCATCATTTCATCCTGAACTTTGTTGTTGAAGTTTTGATTTATGCTTTAAAGTCTGTTACTCTAGCTTATGCTTGTTTTTGTTTACTGAAGGTTTGCCAACTTGAAAATAAAATAATGCTAATATTTTTTCGTCCTAACATTGTTTGGTACTACAGTACAATAACTTTGGCAGCATGCGACATTGACAGGGTTCTAAATTTCTAATTTTGGTGATTTATGTAATTTTTGCCTTGGTTGCCATATTTTGTAACATTTACTATAAACTAATTTTATCCTTCTATAAGTTCAACAGTTAAAAATTCTAGATAGTTAGATTTTTGTTTTTGTTTAATATTTCCTGTTAGTTGGAGCAGCTCATGTATGATGTGGTTTGAGCTGAAATATTAAGCCGAGTTGTATTTATTTAAAAATATAAATACCTTGTTCTGTTGTATACTATTTTGTACAAATAATTTCTACTATTAACCTCTTTCTTAATTCTTCTCTTAATTTTTAATTTAACTTTTACTGGCTGCTTTTAAATTAATCTAAATATTACTATATTAAGCTTGACTACAGATTCTAGAAATAGTCTTTATATTTAAAAACATCTCCCACAAAAAAAAAAAAAAGTGTTTGAAACACATTTAAAACAGAAAAACCATATTTCCTCAAAAACTTAAAGCTTTTCATTAAAAAAAAAAAAAAAAAAACTGCATTTATTTTCCTGGCATTTATTGATTTTTTGTCTAAAATATCATTTAAAAAAGCAAATTATCTTTTAGCCATTGTGAACAATTCATTGACCATTAACAAGTTGGCATTCCTGAATGTAAAACGTTGTATGTCCGTAGTAGAGTATTGCCTGGCGTCGATATTCAAATGTTATTCCTGCATTTATTGAAAAGGAGCTAGACCACATATGACTTAGAAAAAAAATCTTAAATATTGAGTATTGTTTGAACTTGTGAAATAAACATTTTGGTGTTTTTATGAGAAATGAAGTCTAAATTTTTTTCATCAAATACAACACGACATATTGTTTAATCAAAACTGTAAACAATTCAAAGTTTAAAATGCCCGACATTATAAGTTGTGTAACTTTAGGTGTTAAAGAAAAAGGTTTTGTTGAAAACTTTCCTATGCTATTTATAACAATCCATATCTTCATAGTGATTATTAATTATGATATGAAAACAAAGGCAAAAAAATAATTTATTTTGGGTAAAAATAATTTTTTTAACTGCTAATTAAAATTCAAATAGCTTCAAATCATTAGTCCGCTAGTTGCGTCACCACTCCCTCATTCTTTCATTACTCCTTTTCTAGTCCGTCTGAAAACAAGAGATTTTCAAAATGCTAAGCACCCAAAACACTACCCCCCCCCCCCCCTTCCTCAAATCATTACAGGCTCTCAAGTTTTGTTTTCAGGGCTTCAATTTCGTAAATATTTCCGGAGGAGAGCCCCCGAAAGCCTGTCATCTAAAAATATCGAAGATCGTCTAAAAATGCATTTTTAGATTCCATTTCGAAAAATTGCCAGACCCCTGATGTTACTAAATGTTATCTACAATCGCGTTTTTACCCGACTGCGCGTGCGAGACAGAAAGGAGGGTAATGTGTTTATGAGTCTATGTATGTATGGTTGTTACTATATGGGGCGTTGTACAGGCTAAACCCCTTGGCCGATTTGGATAAATCTTTCGTCAATCGATTTGTCTTAACCTTGGGAGTGTCACTAAACACATGACAGTAATCAAAATTCCCCATATCAACTACTAATCGACATTAAAATTTTACGGGGATCCTTGACTTGTCAAAAAGCAGAGCCGGCCTTAGCAGATGCGGGGCCCGATTGGAGAGATCTGGCGGGTCCCTTTATAGAACGGTGATACAAATTCGACAAGTGCCGACCGATTTTTCTGATTCGGGCAAGGATTCAAAACTCGCAATTGTCCGTCTTCCTTCAAATTTCTACATCACATTTGATTTTTGCATCTTTCTTTCTTTTTTTTTTTTTTCATTATTAAAGAAATGAATGAATGAATGACCACAAAAATAAGTGTAAATTTTAAGAACGTAAGAAAAATAGCTCTGAGAATATTTATGCTCAATCACATGCGTTTGGTGCACGAGAAAAGTGGGGGGGGGGTGAAAAGAAGTGTGGGGGTTAGGGAACGGCTCCCCGGCTGCTGATTTCTTGTTCCTTTTTTTTTTTTTTTTTGGTAAAATTGGACGATATTGTGGGATTTTAACATGACTGATTAAATATTTTCCAAAAAATGTGGAATATGGCCTCCAAAACCGGGACGAATGGAAACCGTCGACTTTTTTCTTCCAATTCAAAGTTCGATTATCGTGAAATAACTCTAGAAAAGTCCATTTAGTTAGAATTTTATTTTCGTGGAATAAATCAGAAAATGCACCAAAATTTATCAGTTCTAAAAAAAAGGAATTTTAGACTACATGCAAAAAATCAGCCGTCTTTGGGATGTCAGAAGTGTAACGGAATTGCAGGGAACGGGGGAGCTTTTCTTGGGAAACTCTTCGAAATTGAAGTTTAAAAAAAGCAGTTTTAGTACGGAGACAAGGTTTGGGGTGGGGGATCGTTAGAGATCAGATAAACCACCCACAGTCCCCGGAAGAGTCTTCAAAGCTGACGTCTAAAATCGCAAATTTGAACAATTCTGTGTAAAATGAAGGGAAAGGAGGAAGGCGAAGGTTCCCCGTCTACCGAATTATTTTTAAAATTTAAGATAAGTTTAGATTAATTTTGGTAATGATAGGGAATTGACGGCTCCTATCAGATTTTTTTTTTTTTTTTCCGAAATTTTAGTCCCAAGGTGATGTTGATGAAGATGAAAGGAATTTGTTGATCTCCTACAGAGGGCTTTAAGGCGCAATTTTAGACTATAATTGGTGACATTAGGAGATTCAGTGACTCTTCGAAAATTTTTCGATATTGAAGTGTTAAAAACTCAATTTTAGGCTCTGTTTGGAAACGATTGAGGGAAAGGGAAGAGATTCTCCCCTTAATTTTTTTCGAAACTGAAATCAATCTTATGCTATCCATGAGAAAGAAGGGTTCGAGGGTTCACTCGTAGTAGTATTTTCTAAAACGGAAATTTTAAGCTATTGTGCTGATTTCAGAGGCCTTTACCAGAAAATATTTTGAAATTTAAATCTTAAAAACACTATTTTAGGCTGCCTTTGGAGAAGGGACGTGCACAGGGGTGGGGGGCCAGAGATGGGACACCTGTTGACCCGGGCCCGAGCTTGAAGGGGGTCCAATATTTTTTAAACTAGGGGTGAAATATAGGGGTAAGCAATATGGAAGGGGGGCCCGGAAAAGTCATCTGTGACGGCCCCAAAATTTCTGTGCACGCCCCTGCTTTGGAGACGTTAGAGGAGAAGAAGGGGAGGAGGGTGGTGAAATTTATGAATTTTTCTTGGAAAATTCATAAATTTCACCACCCTCCTTCCCTTCCTTGGAAATCCTTTAAAATTGAAACTGAATGATGAAATTTTACTCAGTTTTTTTGGGATAAAGTTGAGGTAAGGGTGGGCATTTGAGTAGCCTCCTCCTGAATTTTTTGAAATTGAATTTAAAAAACGCATCTTTTCAGTCACGTTAGGAAATATGTCAGGGTTTGGTGGCTGCCCCAAGAAATTTTTTGGGCTTGAAGATTTAAAAACCTATTTCCAGGCTATATGTAGAAACGTTAGAAGATTAATTGCAATTTGCTCTATAGAATTGTTATGGAGATGTTTTACCCTAATAAAAGCACGCAGTATTTGAAGTATCTTTTGTTTGTTTATTTTTCAGAATTGTACCTAAGTTAGTGTTAATTGTGTAGTAAAAAAATTGTCATTGCTACTGAGTTTTAAGATTTTTTATCAACACAAATAAAGCAAGTAAAAAAATAATAAAAGTAAATATATAAATGAAATAAATTAAAAAGATAGCTTTGGAGATTCCTGAAATTTCGGAGTCTCATTGGTAAGTTTACGCATTGCCAATGTGATAGTAAGATCCTGGGATAGGGGCCCGTATTAATTGCTGATAATCATTAAAAATGTGTACTTTGGTTCCCACTACCTAGTTCCTTTCTCTTGACCGAAAGTTATAGGGTACAGCGGGTACGGCCTTAGATATGGATTTGTGTATGTTTTATTTTTTTCTTCTGAAAATTTATTTGATAGTACTAGTTTCAGATAGGTTTCTAGGGACAGATATTTGCTTACTTTAATAGGGATGCTAAAACTCTCAGGGAACTCCCCCTACTTCCTTAATCACACTGAAAGTAGCTCCAAACCCCCAGCTTAAATATCAGTTAAGTATATTATGATTATTATCAGTTAAGTTCATTTGAACTCTTTATTTTCTTAATTATTTTTGCGAGCGATTTTTTTTTTTTTTTGAGCAGGGCCCCTGCTGGCGCGGGGCCCCATTGAGGTCTTTTGCTCTAATCGGTTTAAGGCCGGCTCTGTCAAAAAGGAATGAGCCCCGACTGTTGATCCTTCTATTCTGCTTTTGAATTTATGATTTGTCTTATGTGTGTATCGATATTATAAAACTATTTCAATGGAGTAATTATTCCGTAAAACTTAATAAAATTCCAAACTACTGGGCTTATATTTTTTTTTCTTTTCACGCATTCGGGTTTTTTGTTTTTATTTAATAATTATTTTTTATTACGACATCTATTTAGAAAAACTTCCGCGGTGGGTACCCGAACCATAACTTCCTCTAATATATCAAAGAATGACGAAAATTGCGTTTTTAAAGCTAGAATCTCAAAAAATTTCAAGTAAAGAAAGCAGGGCCGTCCGAAGAGCTGACGACGCCCGTGGCGAAAGTTTCCTGGCACCCCCCCCCCTCTCTACTATATACACAGAAAAATCAAATTAGTTTTAATCAATGCATAATACATACTAATTCTTTTTTTACATATTAATGAACATAACAATCAGAGGGTTATGCATAATACAAACTAAAACACAAGCAATGAATCTGTTTCGAATATTTGAAAAATTAATGCCCCAAAAGCTTCTCGAAAAATGAAAATGTTGAAAATCTAAATATTTATCTAGAAAAATGTTATCCCACTAGATAAAAAACAAACAATTAAAACTGAGATGGTTATTCTTATTGATCAAACTAAGAACAAGAATAAATAATTTGCCGATTATGAACAGAAAATGTATTTATCGAAGTAAAAAACATTAAAATTAAATTTTGATCTGGACTCATCTAATGATTCTTTTCAAGAGTTTTTTGGTTTTACTTGTACCAACTTAATACCAGCTTTCATACATGTTATAAACAAAGATTTTTTTTTTTTTTTTTTGCATCAAATATTTGTAAGTTTTTATGAGAAGCCTACAAATACTCAACAACATCGAAAATCGCTCAGAATAGCGTTTTTGGAGGTCTAATTTCGAAAAATCACTGGCCCTAATATTAAAAAATATGGCCTTACAAATTGCATTTTAAAACTTGAGTTTCAGAAAATATTCGTGCAAAGGGTCTCCATGCCACCTTTCTTGAATATCACAAGCAATAGGTTTTTTTAACGACACTTACAAAAAAATTAAGTTGAATAGCCCCTGAATGTAAAACATTCCTTAAATTTTTTTGAACCATAATTTCAAACAATTTTCCTGGGAAATGTACTCTAGATCATCCTATCCATAAAATCTTCAGTTTGTCTAAAGTTGCGTTTTTGAAACTTCAATTTCGAAAACTTGCCGGGGGAGAAGGAAAGGAATTGATTTCAATCTATTTAAAAAATAATCGATCGGAAACAGTTTCTGAGCTCCCTCCCTTACCGTAACGTCAGTAAACATGGCCTATAATCGCGTTTTTAAGGCTAAAATTGCGTTTTTAAAACTAAAATTTCCAAATTTTGCCCCTAATTTTATACAATCGGGATATTTTATATGATGAGGAGCGTCGCAAGGTCGTTTTCGCGTGAATGTCGTCTTGTTCCGTCCAAACGAGGGACGCCTTGCGGCGCCCCCTCATTTCGTGGCGCCCGGGGCGATTGCCCCGCTGCCCCCCCCCCCCTTGGGACGGCCCTGAGAGAAAGTCTGAACCTCTTCCTCTAACATCGTTGGAGCCACGCGGGATTGACTTTATTCTTCTAAAAATTAAATTTCAATGTCAAATGGAAGAATTTGTGCTTTTTAGAAAGAACTGCTTTTGCTACTTGAAACAGATTTTTCTTTTCTTATGCTTGGTTTTTGCTCAAGAGCTGCAAATTTCGGACAAAAAAAGTTGTGTATTGGATATATTTTACTATATCTAATTTAACTTGCATTGAGCTTATTGCTTCATTAACATTGGTCATTGTACCAGTGCATTTGATTCACTACAGCAAAAGGTGAATGCTGCTTGGTCCAAGTCGCGGTCTCAGTAAAAGTTCGGATAACTTCTCAAATTTTTCTCTCATTTTAAAGAGACATTCAAAACACTGAGCAGCTTCACTTACTGCACTGTCATGCGAGTCATCCCGTGTTTCATCCAAGTTTCTGTCGCCTCTTTTAGAGTCGTGCCAAATATATATAAAAGTCAAGTTTTTCATTGCTTTCTTCTTTGGAGAAAAATATCGTGCCTTTTTTGTAAGTTAAAGGCAAGGCCGGATTAAGGATTTCGAGGCCCATAAACATTATAAGTGATGGGGCCCCCTCACGCAGGTGGATTAAGGATTTCGAGGCCCAAAGGCATTAGGAGTGATGGGGCCCCCTCACAAATGTATTTTATACATAATCTCTTCTTTTTTTTCTCTAGCTTGTTTTTCTGTCACCACGCAAAATCTTCCTTATTCCTTTATCAAATTTCATAATTTACCCCTCATTTTAAAGCTTGTAATTTTAGGTTCTGACTACAATTTTAAGTATTACCAATAATGTTTATTAACAATTAATACAGTAACTCAAAAGTGTTTAAATTTACTTTTCATTTTAGAGCTAGAAAAAAAGATATAGATCATTACTCAGTAAAATATTGCTGAAGCATTTATACCATTATTATAAACTTTTGCGGATTTGAAGGGGGGGAGGGCGTTTTCCTCCTGAATAGATGAAAGTAACTTAACTACATCATCAACGAGATTTTAAGTTACTTCTTCAGAACATAAGTAAAAACGAAAAACGCACACACATAAAACACACTTCAATAAAATCTCCTTGATTTTGTTATGAGGGCAATATTGCAGTCAGAGGTCAGTGCAAAAAATTACATAAAGCTCACAAATTTCGAACTCAAAGGTACAAAATGACACGATTCGTTCATTAATGCTGCCCGTGAGCAGGAAAACGGCAGTATCTGCAGAAATGAGTATTCGAGATACCGGAGTTTCTTAGAAACCGGAAAAAGGTAGACAACCTTAATTTAGCGTTTTATTTACAGCTTCTTCTCTTCATTTATAACAACAATTTCCAGAAACTCGATGAGGGGTAAATTATCTCCCTCTTTGAAAACTTTTTATCCCCTGACAAGGGACCTTGGTAATGACAGGGTAATTACAAAGCCAATGGTACAGGGTTGCCCAAGCAAAAGTGGTCCAATCATGAGGTTGAATTTTTTATCATATTTTTTGGCATAAAACTCACTCTTATGAGTCGGCATACCTAAAAAAAAAAAATCGCGTAGAAATTTTTTTTTTTAAACATTGAAAGCATCGCATTTTGCATACTCGAGAGTCGCATCGCAGGTCTTCAGTAAATAACCTTCACTAACTTTGATTAAACGGCTTAAAAAGAGAACCTTCTTTTCCTTTCATTTTCGCTCTCATTGAAACTCTTAATTCTGGGTCAACAGCGGCGATCTAAGTAAGGCATAAATAACGGAAAAAAAGAAAAGAAATTACATGTTGAGAATGAAATTGAAATTGCTCGAGTCTTGATTTTCGGCTCTAAAAAATAGTGAAATAGCTTTGTGAGAATGCGTTTAGTTTAATGCCTTAACAAATAACATCGTGCGCGGCAAAAAAAAAAAAAGAAAAAAAGCCTTTCAAAATGCTTCTGATATAATTCTTGCTGATTCTTATGTGAAATGTTCCCTTGAATCCAACTAGGACCATCGTTTCCCCCCTGCACATCCCACTTTTTGGGAATCGCGCCTCCATTTTTTTTTTTTTTTCATTTTTCGACATTTTTATAACTATTATTTTTATTTGGCGGGGAAGGGAGCGTTATATTATCCATTAACACTTCTAAAGGGTTAGAGAGGTGCAAAGTTCAAAAGTATGAAGATTTGGAGCAAGTTGGGAGATTAATGGGAGTATACCACCTAAAAAAATTTTAAATCATCAAAACCGATCTTGCTTTTCTAGGTATTTGTTTTACAATTTTTTCTCTAATTTTTGGGCATAAAACCAGAGCATAGGACTCACTCCTATGAGTCCCATACACACATTTTCACGTCGTAAAATATATAACTGAAAAATATTGAAAGCATCGCATTTTGCATAATCAGAGTCGCATCGCAGATATTCAAAGAACCTCCCCGTATTATTCAACATAAATCACAGGCATATAGTGAAGATTAAAATAAAATAATAGTTTAAGAAACTAAAAAAACACGCTTTCGTAGCAAAAATGAACTAAAAAGTGAAAAATAATCTTTGCATGATAGTAGTTGACCAATCACTTAATTTTAATGTAATACAAAAAAGCGTCGGGTGCTGTCTATGTATATTTTTACATGGACAACAAATGGAAGAAGTTCAAGACAACTGATAAGAAGCCCCCCACGCTTTTTTATATTACATTAAGTGATTGGTCAACTACTATCATCCAAAGATTATTTTTCACTTTTTAGTTCATTTTTGCTACGAAAGCGTGTTTTTTTAGTTTTTTAAACTATTATTTTATTTTTCTGTTTTTTAGTCTTATGTTGGAGAATTATCAGGCGACGAAATTATTTATAAAACGAGTGCGAGGTAATATCTTTAAGTTAAGAAGGGAGCACCGCGATGGGAAGCTACTGTGAGTCATCGATGTATGTTTGCGGAAATCATATTTATATTACTTTGAAAATTTGAGATGCATTTGAATAAAAGTTTTGTTCAACAATGGTCTGATCAGCAATGAATTTCCAGTTGAAGGCTCACCTAAATTTTGGCATGAAATTAGTTAAAAACAATTATATTTCAAGTTCTAATTACCTTGGAACATTGGAACAAATTTTGTCTGATGCAGAAAAATTAAAGGTTTTTGTAGATATTTTTAAATAATTTTTGCGATCATTTTTTAATGTATTTTTAAAAAAATTTCCTTTTTCACATTGTTGGATTTATGCCAAAATATTGATTAAAATTGGAGGAAACTAACAATTAAAAGAGTTAATTAATTAATTTGATTATAGAATATTGCATTGTCATCGGGTCTGAGGTCGCGTGCCAAATTTCAAAAGAATCCGATCGCAGGAAGTGGGCGAAATATGAGCTGCAAGATTCCGTTACAAGATACATACATACATACATACATACATACAGATGAAGCTAATAAAAGCGTGTTAATAACCTTAAGTATTACTATTTTATACATTTTAAACTTGCACAGAAAGCAAATGAGGGGTTCGGTTTGTGACGTCAAAAACTAGTCGAAAGCATCAAAAATCTGTCGAAAACTGTCAAATAGTGACATTATCAGCAAATGCAATGGTTATTGTTAATTTTAAAAACACATATGGTTTCCAGACAAGGGCGCCCATATAGGGGGCAAGAGCCCCCCCTTCCTTACTTTCGGTACTTTTTTCTTTGCAAAAGTGTAAAAACATTTATTCTCCAGCCATTAATAAATAAGTTATTAAAAATGAAATATTTTAATGACTCTAGTCTGTCCTGAAATCAGTTTCCATGGAGAAAATACCTTCCTAACCCATGGGAAAAATATCTGAGCCCCCCTTACAATTTTGCATATGGGTGCCCTTGTTTCCAGATGCTCAAAAATTATTTACTAACTATAGTTTGCACATCAAATCAATAATTTTAACTAAAAATTAAAATAATAACTTCAATTAAAATAAATTTATAAATCTTCCGTTATATTAATTTGTTATGCTGTAAAAAGTTGCGGATATTAAAACTGTTAAAACCAGTTTTCAAATTAGTTCTGTTTAAAAAAAAAATTATTGCTAAAACAATTAGTTACAAGTAATTTTATCAACCAAAAACCCTTCTTTGTCCAGGATTTATGTTATGTCTTTTTTTTTTCGAGTAAAAGAAAAACTAAGTTGATCAGCAATCAATGGTTAATTATAAATTGTCTAAATATTTTTCATATTATCAGTTTTTTTTTTTTTTTTTGGGTAGTGGACGACCATTAATTTTCGCTCCGGCGCTGAAGCGATAGGGATAGAAAGGTTTGAAACTCAAATTAAAAAAAAAAAAAAAAAAAAAAAAAAATCCAACTCTTTTTTTTTTTTTTTTTTTGACACTGATAATGATGTTTGCGGTGGTTTTGGTGTACCAGTGATCGACCTGCGACCTCTAAAAATTCAAAAATCAGAAAAGTCACCTATACTTTTACATTTTCAGTTGTAAACCTTATCTTCTAAAATGTTATTCAGAAATATTCTTAAGACTTGTGAAAGAATGCTTCTTTTGTAAACTCGACGTTACTCGACGAAACTCGCGAAGCGAATTTTCTTCTAACTACTGCAGACTTTAAGACTTCATATTTTGATAACGGAGACAAGAGAGCAAATAATTGAAGAATCAAGAAACAGGTGTTTTACTATGCTCTTTTAATTGCTACTAATTCAAATAGTTTTCATTATTTCACCATCGTATTGTTTCCCGGTAAGACTTTTTTCCCTGTTAGACTTTCTATTTGTCATAATGTGCTAGACCAGGGGTTTCCGAACTGGATGCCGATGCCGCTTCACCTTGAGGTGCTGCAGGAAGAGGTGAAGGGTGTCGCGAGTGATTATGGTAACAATGATATCTGTATAATAGAACTATACTAGCGTGAGGTGAGCAGGGGTGTCCCTCCTTAAGAGCAAGACAACACTCCACCTCCCCCAAAACACCACAAAAGTCCTCCCCCTATTGCGAGGGCCCCTCTCCAAAAAAAAAAAAAAGAGTAAAATACCCCTCAAAACACTCCCCTAAAAATTTCAATGGCACAGTCTTCGCCATGACCTCCCCCCGGGGGGGAGTAGAAAGTTTTTCACTTCAGGGGTACCCCCTCCCCTAGGTGGGCGCCTCTGAGATGATAAATTTCTAACTCTTCAAAGGATGCCTCAAATCGGAAAAGTTTGAAAATCCAAGTGTATGGCGACATTTCATAATTCAGTGCCAAGTCTCTTCTTAAGTGTTAAATTTTTAGTCGAAATTTCACTTTTGCTCAATTTTCATATCATTGGCAAAGAATCAAAAGCTACAATAATGATCAAAGCTTTAATTTTTTTTTAAAACAAGTTTTAAGTTTTACACAAATTTGAATTGGAAGATACTTTAAAATATGATTCCCGATTTCTCACAAGAATGACTGAATCAACCGTGTCCAACAATATGCAGGGGTTGTTAATAAACCACAGTATTTAGATATTGTTAAACTTTGTTGCATTTTTGCTTTGTTAAGATTTCTTATTGTTGTGACTAAGTAAAAATTAATAAATTTCATCCTTTCTGCCATTTTATGCAAATAAGATGCTCCCCATAGCCATACTGCTTGTATTATTTGCAAAAACATTTTGTTTCGGAAGCAAAACTGGACTGGAAAATGCAGGTATATAAAGATTATTAGATCAAGAACATCAGATTTAATTTTATCAAAAGGCTAAAATTAAGAGAGTTGAAATGCAATTTTTTTGCCGATGTCTAATGTTTTTATGCGTACTACCTAAACATCAGGTGTCCCTAAACTGGGTACCGCGGCATCTACGGGTGCTGCAGGAGGAGCTGAGGGGCGCCGCGAGGTGTCCATGGTATCAATATATGTGTACATAACCGTGGCCACCAGGATATAACACAGAGTAGGGTGCCTCGAAAAAATTCTAATTCTTCAAAGGGTGCCGCAAACCGGAAAAGTTTGGAAACCCCCGCTATATGATCTGTTTGCCTATACCAGGGCTCCTCAAACTTTTTCGACTCGCGGCACCCTTTTAAGAAAGAAATTTTTCACGGCGGCCTAGTCCATTTATATTATTTAGGTAAATGCGTAAGGACGCCAAATAAGGCTACCCTAAGCTTCAAAACCTAATATATTTTTCCTTTATGACTGAATTACAGCAGCTTTTGCATATTTAACTGATGACTCATAAAAAGTAAGGAAAAAATAATAATAAAACCAAGTCAAATTTTGAGTTTCAACTGTGCTTCCCCGCAGTTTTAGCAAAGAAAAGCGATTTAGACTTATTAGGAACATGACCCGCATAAGGAAGACTGGGCAAAGATTACATCACGCTAAGTTTAAGACAAAAGCGCTAAAAACCACCAAACTAAAATGAATTAAAATAGTCTAATATCACTTAAACATTATCGTGTCCATTCCTTAACCGTAACCGAGTTATGGTAGATAATAAGCAAAATGAGTAAAAAAACAAAATTCCGAGAAAGCGACCGATTTCTGAGATTCTTGTAGGTCTTACACACAAAATAAGTACATATTTGACAAGAGCAGACTAAATCCTACAAAATGACACTGTTCCCACCAAGATAGTCGCATATTACAGCGAGCTACAAGCTTTGAAACATTGGACACACTGAGAATTGAAACGGTGCCAAAGTGTTCAATCGACATTTTCAAAAACAACTGTATGAGTTATAATCGGTCAAATCTACCAAAAACTGACCCATTTCACTAGATTTCAGATGATACAACAACAAATCATATTGGGCTTCAAATTCAGCAGAAATTCAATCTTTTGTTTGAAACAGTGTAAAAATCTGCATTCGTTGAAAAAGGAAAACCAGTGAAGAGTCACACTTTTCAGTTTTAAATTTTCTATTTCACTTAAGCTTGTTGCTTTCTTTGTTTTAGAAAATGATAGTTTTATATCAAAATAATAGTTTTAACATTTTAAGTGAAAAAACACAAGAGATAGTAATAAGTAGAAATAAAAGAAGCAATACTTTCCCGTGCATTTCACAAAGGAAAAATCAACAATAAAAAAGCTACACTAACATCACACACACAAAATGGGTACATTTAATCAATCTTCAAAATTTACAATAGCTGCTGAAATTGTTCACCGCCACACTGTATGCACGCTGTTGCCCTTTTGCGAACTGAAACAACCGTTGCTCTTTGTGAAATCATTATTTTCTAGTTTCATTACTGCTTCATCAAGCCGATTGCTCATTTCCAGCAAACTGGCAATTTATGTTTTGTAAACTTCTTGTTTTAAGAATCCCCAAACAAAGAAGTTCACTGGAGTCAGGTCTGGTGGTCTAGGTGACCCGTATGACCAACCCATTGGGGATACTGTTCAGTCAGAAAATCTCGAACGGCATTCAAAGAATGTGCAGGGCTCCATCGTGTTGAAAAATGATTTCCGCTCTAGGTAACATTTTGCAGATGGCTACTAGCCAGAGAGATTTCTTGAGAAAGATACTGTGAACACATGAGTCGTTATTCACTCGAGGGGGCATGACAAATTTTCATAACTGGTATCAGTCCTAAGAACAAAATCCATTTTTAACCCGAAGTTCCAAACTCGATTTAGTTTAAATGTTTGGCTGAGCGTAATTGGCGATCATTTGATGGGTCCGTATGTGTTTTTTTTGGTTTTTCAATGCAGGATGGGTCCATATGTGTTTTTTTGGTTTTTCAATGCAGGAAGCACATATTTAGAGTTCATGGAACGTCATTTGCCTGGCTTACTTGATGCTATTTCTGCTTCGGAGAGAACGGAAGTCAATTTTCAACACGATGGTAAAACCCTGCTCAGTTTCAAATGCCGTTCGGAATTTTCTAACTGAACAGTATCTCCAATGAATTGGTCGTACGGGTCTAGGAATTGCAATACCGGTATACCGAATACCGGTATTTCGTGCAACTTTGCAATTTCGTAATACCGGTATTCGCTGAGGAAAATACCGGTATTTTCGGTATTAGCTGAAAATAATAACCAGTTTTAATTCAAGAATTTTCAATTTAACTTATTAAATATCTAATTATATTTTAAATGTACATTTATTTTCCCATGATGCAGAACCGAAATTAATCTGTTGATGTAAAAATTTAGCTTCAAAAGCATGAACTAATAGAATATCATTAAACAAAAGTATTTTGTGCACCATGCATTTGTTTTTTCCATTTCTCTGATCGCTCATTTTTCCTTTTGGGAAAGTTAATTTCGAGTGAAATTTTGAATGCCCCCCCCCTCCCTTATCCGATGAACAATTTATTCAAACCATCAAATGCAGGAATGCTTTATGATTTTTTTTCTTAAATTAATTTTTATTTTAGAATATTTTTGGTTCACAACAAGTGAATTCTCACCTCCTTGTCATTTCACACACCTTGTGTGACTATTTATGTTGGTTAATAACTTGTTTAATTAAAAGTATCTACTTATTTATTCATTATTCCTTTCACAAGTGTCTCAAATACTAATTGCTTAAGTATATTTAATTTTTTAATATTGTGTTTTAGTTCGTTTTAGTAAGATAAGAAGTCATGTCACACAATAAATTCTCACCTCCGTTACCTAAACAGAAAATGCCCTTTCTCATTAACAAGTGCCAGTAATGACACCAAATTTTATTTCTCATGATACCAAGGGAGCCCCCCCCCCCCCGCTTTTTTTCAGCTGTAAAGAAGTTGAGAGATTTTTGCGGAAAAACAAGATGATAGATTTTGTTTTAAAAACTAAGTGTGGTTATTGTGACTTATCACCTCCGTGAACTTGAATTTCAGGGATGTAAATTGATGTAAAAAAAGAAGTGAACATGTTTTCATATGCTTAACATGTGCAGATTGTAGCAACGAAGAAAAAAGTATTTCCTTGAAAAATGCATCTATTAGGCCTATATTAATGGAAAAATCCACACCTACGTGACAGACCTTATCAATGTCATTATTTCTGAGGTGAAAATAAATGATGGAGGAGAAATACATCAATCTTAGGCATTCTACCAAAATTATAAATTGCCAGTATGTTCTCAAATTTACAAAATACTATGTTTTAACACACATTTGAACTAAAAGGATAACTACTAATTAAGCCGTACTTCAATTAAGAGGACTAAAAATTAGATTCCCACTAATCATTAAAATACCTCATTGCTTGCACAATTAATAAAATGAATACTTTGATATTAAATTGGCCTCAATTTTTAAACTTTAAAAGTTTATTTATTTATTTTTCTATTTCCGTGAACAAGGCATTTTTTATTTATGAGTAAAATAATTGGAACTTAGCTGGGTAATTTTTTATGGTTACGTCTAGTAAGTAACACTTTCATGTAAGAAAAAAAAAAAGGTTTCAAAATTGAAAAATATTTGAATAAAAGTTACATTTTCTGGAGACTTTCTTTTGGTCACGGCGCATTTTCAATTCTGGCGATATTTTTTAGTCGCCATATTTGGTTATGGAAACTACGTTTTCAACCATACGTTATTTTGTCTTTCAGTGAAGTTTTAAAGAAAACAAACCTTGAAACAGGGCTAAAAGTGTCATTAAAGTTAAAAATAACCCGCTAAATTATGAAGTTTAGCCATTAAAAGTAAAATAATTCATAAATAAAACAACAAACTATTAAATAAAATGAAAAATTCTATGAAAATAAATCGTAATAATGATACTTAATTTATATATATTTTTGACAACAAAATAATGATATGCATATTTATACAGGTAAATATAAATTTTTTGGCTTCAATTTCTGTCATCAATTGTCAACATAGAGGTTGGTTGGTTACATTGAATTTCAGTGTATTAAATCTCAACTCGAGTCGTTATGTAGCAATTTTCGTTCCACAAACATTTTCGCAAGCGAAAACCTTCATTGCAATTACTAAATCTTTTAGATAAAATATTTTCACTGTATTTTTCTTTTATGCCTTTCAAAACAGGTAACCTTCAACTGAATAAAGCAGAAAATGTTACAGTAGGAATTCAGGGAAGGGAAACATTCTTTGATGAAAATACTGAATCCGATCAACTTAATGAAGACCCCTACTGGAGTAAGAATGTATCTAGCAGAAGAACAATTCTCAAAAGATCAGTTGGAGATTTCGTATCGTACCAGAGGCATAAGAATGCATCGAAATTCAAACCAAACAAGAAAAGAAGCCTCATTTACGTCAGTAAGTATCATACTATATTGTCATGTACGCTTCCAGTCTAAAATGTGTTAAGACCAGGGGCGGATACAGACTGACATTCAGGGGGGGGGGGGGAGCGGAGCATGCTGAAGAATTTTATTTCTATTTGAGGGGGTATAATAAAGAGATACATTTCTGTCAGTATTGCGGAATTATCTCCAGACAACACTGTGCAGTGGAAAATTTGTACAAATATCTGTATTTGAATAGTGAGAAACAAATGCTGTTACATGATAGATGAACAATTACATCTTGAAGTTATGTGAGTTAAATTTTAATGCTTCTAAGTTGAATTATTTTCAAAATTTCCACCAAATAGGAGATTTTTTAAGAATGCAAAATACCCCCCCCCCCCCCTAGGTTACCTACGTTAGCTGATAAGAATTAGTTTGAAGTTTTGTGATGCTTCTTCTTGGCTATGTACTTGACTTATTTATGCACATTCATTTTCACTGAACTAAATTAGTTCAACTTCATTCACTTTTTTGGCACTCTAGGCTTCCTTAAGAGGTTTTCCACATCCAGCTCAGTCCCTACTATGCCGGGCTGATGAATGCTAATAAGCACGAAACTGCAGTCCTCGGCTGGAATTGACTGAGCTGGCGGTGTATTTTATGTATTTCTGCCTTAGCCTTGGCTATTGGGCGGTAATTTACTGAATATACCTGCCTTGCCTTAAATATTCGAGTTGAACCGAACCATTGTTTCGGTCACTCGTCTGGTCGGTGCTAATTATGTATTAGCTACCAGTTTGTTTGGCACTCTAGCTCAGTCACTCCTATGCCGTGCTGATGAGTGCTAATAAGCACGAAACTGCAGTCCTCAGCTGGAATTGACTGAGCTGGCGGTGTATTTTATGTAGTTCAACTAATTCATTTATAAATTCGAGAAATTCCAATTTCTCCCCAAACTTGGGACAGTGTTCTAAGTTTGGGTACAAAGACACAAAAAAGTGTCTTCGAGGAATATTGAGTAAATAAATATTTTATTTGTATTGAGAAAAAAATTATAGTCAATCGAGTTTAAACAATGAACACTATTCTGATGACAATAAATGTGTCATACAGGAGAGAAAATTTGTCAATGGTGAAAAGTTTGAAATCAATCGATGAACAAAAGATGTTTTGTCAAAGTACTACAAATGTTAGTTCTAATGAAAATGAGTCTCAAAGTATAGATGAGACCAATTTATTTGCTGTGAATTTCGCGTTTTATGAAGGAGTGAAAATGAATGGTAAAGGATGTGGAATGAGAAACATAGAAATCAAAGAATTAGCTGCATAAAGAACTATTTGGGCTCGCCAAATGCTTCCAAATGTAGAGGGGAACTCGGAAACAAACCCAGCTTTTTACATTCAAAAGAATGAAGAAAGCTGGGGAGACAATATTTTCAGGGGAAAATATGATATATGAAATCTGTGAAAGTATACAAAACTATTATTTCAATTTCATGTTTGTTTCTCTTTTATTTAGTTGTAATAAAGTAATCTTGTTTAAAATGATAATAGGCGTTTGAAGTTATTATCTATTACTGGTGTACATAAAATAATATCCAATTGTTAAGTGTTCCAAGTTAAGGAGAAGGATCCTCAACTTAGGACAATGTTTTTTAAAATTTAATTCAATTTATTTATTTTTTATAGGACACATCTACACATGCAAAATTTGTTCTGAAGTTAAGTACTAAGACTCTTACTTAAAGTAGAATACTTTTTGTTTCAAACTGAAAACATATAATTAATATGCTACCAAAGAATTTCAAAACTGCCTTAAATATAGCCAGAAGGACTGGATGATATCAGAATTTTAATACCGCGATATATCGCTCTCCAAATATCTATATTTTCGATATATCGATACATTCTTGGGGGGGGGGGTGCAAAGGTTATAGTTTGGAGCATAATATATCGAAAAACAACAAAAAATATTTCCAAATATAATAAATACAATTATTCCTCTAATTCAAAACTTTCCTGGAGGGGGGGGCATGCAAAGGGTATAGCTCAATGCATGACAAAAGTGCTTCGCAACGAAAAAAGTTTTAAATATTCAATTCAATATTTTGTTTAAATCTTTCAATTTGAGCAGTCTCAATGATTTGAATGTACTTTGAACTATACTTCGTGTGATGTCTTAAATAATTTATTTTTAGTCATTGTATAGCTCTTGCTTTAAGACTTTTTACTTCTTAGTTGAGTAACATTAAGTAAAACACTAATAATAAATCTCTTTAAAGAATGCAGCTATAAATTTTGGAAATTATCACACCGTACACCCATTAAGCACACAGAATTATGAAATATACCTTTAATTTATATGTCACTAGCTGCATTACCCGATGTTGTACGGTCTACCTCGAAAATAAAAGTTTCGTCTAGTGACACATGTTTAACAATCAGTTTTAAAAAAGGAAAAAAAATAGCATAAACATTTCCCATCAATGTGTAGAAAGCACAATTTTCTGACTGTAAATTTAAATTTAGACATCATTGGATTTTTCCGTAATTATTCTGGATTTTCTGGCGAAACCCCCCAAAATTGTCCCCATACACCCCATTTTGGTTAAAAAATAACTTATGTTAATTCCTAAGCATCAAAGGACCGCTGCGCCATGTTTGGAAAAAATCCGACGAAAACTGGATTTGCATAAGGAAAACCTCTTGTGGGGTGTATTCGCACTCCCCCTTTTCCTCATAGGTAGGCGAAACCCCCTATGACACTTGTCTCCTGATCATTAAAGAACCGCTGCACAGTGCGGCGCTCTTACGGTCGAGGGGGTTCTAGTCTTATGGTTCGAGGGGAGTATTCTTTTTTTTTTTTTTTAAGAAATGGTTTAAACGAAGAAATAAATTTAAAAATAGTTAATGTTTTGTTTGCTTTATTTTACCCCTTTGAGAGGAACCCTAAATGTCCCAGCATCTACTTTAGAACACTTGCAATAATGAATAATACAGGGGAACAAAAAAAATGTTGTATGTTTAGTGCTCACAGTTTGAGAACGGATTTCAGATATGTTGGGGCTCTGAATCAAAATAGTTTTTCTCTGGCAGCTCTACTTTTCAAATTAGTTCAGCTGCTTTACCCAAAATATGCAGTTAACTTCATTTTATACACTTCTAAATCAAAGTTGAGACTTCTGAAACAAGGATTGCTTCCAGGACATTTGTTCTATCTATAGTCAGTCTGCACTCCAGTTACGTTCAGAAAAATTCACTACATGGAGTAGATAGGGTAGGTGAGGATAAAGCCCCGCGATTTTCAGTTTTTTATACCACCATGGTCAATAAAGGGCATATTTTCCCATTTTTTCAAATTAGAGTAATTGCGTGGGTTGTTACCTATAATTCTTCCAAATTTTAGCTACGTCTGATTAGAAATAATTGAGAAAATTACAATTTAGCGGGAAAACAAAATTGCGGGGTTTTGCCCCAAAAAATGGGGTAAAATCCCGCAATGCGGATCTTTACCCCACTCAAGATGAATGTGAATAAAAAGAGTGACTGCTTGATAAAAACACTTGAAAAACTTCCTTGAACCATTGGTTTATTGTTATTCAGCAGTACCAAACTTAACATCTGACACGTTTATTTATTTATTTATTTTTTTTTTTGAGCAATCACGATTGCTTATTGTTCTCACTTGACTGTTTTTGGCGTCTTTTGATTTTTCCCACCTCCGCTCTCCGCACCATCACCGTCGACAGGCTCCTCACGATGCTGCTCTTATAGCGAAAGCCGTCTCCAGGTTGCATCCATGTCCTACACACGCGCGCATACATACACAACAACACACACGCACGCATACACAAACACATACACACACACACCAGTAGGGAGAAAAGGAGAGTTCTGCGCCAAGAGGGGGTGGGGGTGTTAACATCCCCTCCCAACTCCTGACTGCTCCTCCGACCTTGGGGTTGCGCCTCTGATCTCCCCACGACCGGGGCCGCCGCGAGAACCCGTAGAAGGTGACGAGGTTATTTTGGCGCGTCTTTGAATATTTTCTCGCGTTTTTGTATTTGGAATATTTTTGCACTATGTCGTTTTTTTTTACTTTTTAGGGAATGGCAACACTTGTTGTCCTGACAACTGAAGTTTTCGGGTGGCAACACTTGTTGCTATGTTTTAATTTTTCGATTTTTACTTTTAAGAACGTTCGTGGCGCCATCTATCGTGACTTTGAATATTTTTTTCCGGACTTAGAATTCTTAAATATGTTTTTTTTCTTTTTTTTTTTTACTTTTATACAACAAAATATTTTTTCTAACTTGTTAAAATTTCGGAGAAATAATTTTCTTAACTATTTTTTTCTTACTCGTATTTTTTTTTTTTTTTCTTACGAATAAAAATGAAAACAATTTTTTTTTTAACTTTTATACAACAAAATATTTTTTCTTACTTGTTAAATTTTCGAAGAAATAATTAACTTAAATATTCTTTCATACATTTTGAACTTTAACGTTTTTTCCTGTCATTTAGCACTTTGATTATTTTTTTCACTATTTTAGCGTTTTTCAATTATTTTCATTCTTTAACTATTTTCTTACTTTTTAGTCTTTAACTAATTTCGAGCATTTCAGACTTAGATTATTTTTTCGTGATTTCGATTTTTTTTTTTTTTTTTTTTAGTATATTTTAGAGTTTGATCATTTTCTCGCTTGTTTTTACTGTTTCGTTTTTTTTTCCCCCGATATTTTTAAACTTAGAAATTTTCTACAATTAGTGACAGGAATCGAACCCTCAAATTTTTCGAAACATTATCACGTCTACAATTTTCATCCAACTATTTTAATTTAAAAACTTGCAATCAATTTACTCTTAGTAGTAACTAACACTTATCATTAACAAATTTTCACGGATTTTAAAAAAATCAAATTAATTTTTTCCAGTAAGCAAATTTTGCACTCAAGTTACATTTCATCACTACATATGCTTTTCAAGAGTTTCATTTAATTTATCACATTTTATTTAATCAACTCTAATAATTATTTTTTGATTAGTATTTAACTTAGTCATTTCATCACATAGTATTTTACTTTATTATTTTTTTTTTCATACAAGCACTCTTGTTAGAATAAAACAAAATTTTCACGAAGTAGATTCACTTTGATTATTTCATTTTCCCAATAATATTTTATTTTACTTTACCATACTTTACTATTTTACTTACTGCGTTTTACTATTTATCATTCATTACAGCTTTTCCAAAATATTACTTTACAACCAACTAATTTCATTAACAGAATTTTCATTACAATTTATAAATTTCAGTTTTATTTAATTATTTTTACCTACGGTAAAATAAAACACATCACATAAAAATGTTAAACGTCAATGAAGAACCCAAGAAATGTTAAAATTATAAGTCGAGTATCAAAATTTCATGTCTACAATCCTACAAATTTTAAAAATAGACTCACCGAAAAATAACTTCTACTGAAATTAATTTCAAAACTTACAATCAATTTACTCTTAGCATTAATAAACACTTATCATTAACAAATTTTCACGAATTTTAAAAAATCAACTTATTTAATTTTTTTCCAGTAAGCAAATTTCACACTCAAGTTACATTTCATCACTTTATATGCTTTTCAAGAGTTTCATTTAATTTATCACATTTTATTTAATCAACTCTAATAATTATTTTTTGATTAGTATTTAACTTAGTCTTTTTATCGCATAGTATTTTACTTTATTATTTTTTTTTTCATACAAGCACTCTTGTTAGATTAAAACAAAAATTTTCACGAAGTAGATTCACTTTGTCTATTTCATTTTCCCGATAATATTTTACTTTAACAACTAATTTCTTTAACAAAATCGACATCATTTATTTTAGTCTTTATCCTTTTCGAACGATACATTCAAATGGTCAGCTATACGTTAAATTAAGAAACTGAATCCAAAATTTGACAAATTAAGTTATAACTAAATACTGAGTAAAATTAAGTACAAAAGACTAACCTTTTTGGGGGGAAATCCCTCAAGTACCAGCTATCGCGATGTTATTCAAAAATAATGAATGAAATTGTAATAAGTGGATTGTTAATTATAACTCAATCTCACAAATTACAACAACACGCATGTTTTATTTGAAATCGCTGCATACGGCTGGCTTCCCATCGTCGATTTGCAGAAGGCATGCCGTGATATCGGCAAATCAACGCGGCTATAATTAACAATCAACTTATTATAATTTCATTCATTGTTTTTGAATAACATCGCGATAGCTGGTACTTGAGGGATTTCCCCCCAAAAAGGTTAGTCTTTTGTACTTAATTTTACTCAGTATTTAGTTATAACTTAATTTGTCAAATTTTAGATTAAGTTTCTTAATTTAACGTATAGCTGACCATTTGAATGTATCGTTCGAAAAGCATAAAGACTAAAATAAATGATGTCGATTTTGTTAAAGAAATTAGTTGTTAAAGTAAAATATTATCGGGAAAATGAAATAGACAAAGTGAATCTACTTCGTGAAAATTTTTGTTTTATTTTAACAAGAGTGCTTGTATGAAAAAAAAATAATAAAGTAAAATACTATGCGATAAAAAGACTAAGTTAAATACTAATCAAAAAATAATTATTAGAGTTGATTAAATAAAATGTGATAAATTAGATGAAACTCTTGAAAAGCATATAAAGTGATGAAATAAAACTTGAGTGTGAAATTTGCTTACTGGAAAAAAATTAAATAAGCTGATTTATTAAAATTCGTGAAAATTTGTTAATGATAAGTGTTTATTAATGCTAAGAGTAAATTGATTGTAAGTTTTGAAATTAATTTCAGTAGAAGTTATTTTTTGGTGAGTCTATTTTTAAAATTTGTAGGATTGTAGACATGAAGTTTTGATACTCGACTTATAATTTTAACATTTCTTGGGTTCTTCATTGATGTTTAACGTTTTTATGTGATGTGTTTTATTTTACCGTAGGTAAAAATAATTAAATAAAACTGAAATTTATAAATTGTAATGAAAATTCTGTTAATGAAATTAGTTAGTTGTAAAGTAATATCTTGGAAAAGCTGTAATGAATGATAAATAGTAAAACGCAGTAAGTAAAATAGTAAAGTATGGTAAAGTAAAATAAAATATTATTGGGAAAATGAAATAGTCAAAGTGAATCTACTTCGTGAAAATTTTGTTTTTTTCTAACAAGAGTGCTTGTATGAAAAAAAAAAATAAAGTAAAATACTATGCGATGAAATGACTAAGTTAAATACTAATCAAAAAATAATTATTAGAGTTGATTAAATAAAATGTGATAAATTAAATGAAACTCTTGAAAAGCATATGTAGTGATGAAATGTAACTTGAGTGCAAAATTTGCTTACTGGAAAAAATTAATTTGATTTTTTTAAAATCCGTGAAAATTTGTTAATGATAAGTGTTAGTTACTACTAAGAGTAAATTGATTGCAAGTTTTTAAATTAAATTAGTTGGATGAAAATTGTAGACCTGATAATGTTTCGAAAAATTTGAGGGTTCGATTCCTGTCACTAATTGTGAAAAATTTCTAAGTTTAAAAATATCGGGGGAAAAAAAAACGAAACAGTAAAAACAAGCGAGAAAATGATCAAACTCTAAAATATACTAAAAAAAAAATTATATATAAATCACGAAAAAATAATCTAAGTCTGAAATGCTTGAAATTAGTTAAAGACTAAAAAGTAAGAAAATAGTTAAAGACTGAAAATAATTGAGAAACGCTAAAATAGTGAAAAAAAAATAATCAAAGTGCTAAATGACAGGAAAAAACGTTTAAGTTCAAAATGTATGAAAGAATATTTAAGTTAATTATTTCTTCGAAAATTTAACAAGTAAGAAAAAATATTTTGTTGTATGAAAGTAAAAAAAAAAAAAAAAGAAAAAAACATATTTAAGATGATTTTAAAAAATGCCGTGAAAATTTGTTAATGATAAGTGTTAATTAATGCTAAGAGTAAATTGATTGCAAGTTTTGAAATTCATGCAAAGAATCAATGTTGTAAAAAAAAATTAAAAAGTTTGAAATGCATGAAAAAGAAAATCAAAGTTTAAAATATATTTCAAGTCCACAAAGCATTGAAATAAATCTAAAATCTCGAATGGGTTGTATTTAAATAAATCTTTACTTAAGTGAAAAACCTTTGTTATTATGAAAAATAATAATAATGATGATAGTTTCAATTATGAGCTGAAATTTAGTTAATGATGTGTCTTGATTAGTACTAAAGAGTAAATTAATTGATGGATTTAAAATTAATTAAATTGTAATATTCGTTGTCATGGTACAGATTCACTTTAAGACTGAAAGAGTAATGGAAAATATAGCATAGTCGTTAGTATACGTTTTTGCTAACTCAAAGTTTGGGTGTTCGATTCCGACACTCTGTAAAATAAAAAATAATTAAATTTGCAGAAATATTCAAAGTCCGGAAAAAAAAATCACGATAGATGGCGCCACGAACGTTCTTAAAAGTTGTCATCCAAAAGTTAAAACATAGCAACAAGTGTTGCCACCCGAAAACTTCAGTTGTCATGGCACCACTTGTTGCCATTCCCTAAAAAGTAAAAAAAAAAACGACATAGTGCAAAAACATTCTAAGTACAAAAACGCGGGAATTTATTCAAGAACGCGCCAAAATAACCTCGTCACCTTCTACGGGTTCTCGCGGCGGCCCCGGTCGTGGGGAGGTCAGAGGCGCAACAGGCGAGGTCACAGGCGCAACCCCAAGGTCGGAGGAGCAGTCAGGAGTTGGGAGGGGGTGTTAACACCCCCCCCTCTTGGCGCAGAACTCTCCTTTTCTCCCTACTCACACCTACATACACATACACCTACACACATACACAGACACATACACACACGCATACATACAGACACCCACACACCCAAAAAAACATGCACCCACACATTCATGCCTGCACACAGACACAAACACATATGCCTACACACACATACACATACCCCCCATACACACATTCATACACACAACTACCTACACACTTATGCCAGCACACAGACACAAACACACATGCCTACACACACATACACATAACCCCTACACACAAACACATACCCCCACACACGTCTATATACACACACTCGTGATTGCAAAAAACATAATTTGAATTCAAGATGTCAAAATTCAAATATTTTTTTTTTCTTTTTAAACTTTGTCACAAAAATATTTTCTTCTCCACAAAAGGAGGATTAATTAGCCGGAAAAAAATGACAGTCGCATTATAAAAAATAATTTAAATGCCTGAAACTAGAATTTAATTGAATATCTAGTACCCAGTGCTTTAAGTTAACAGTACACTAAGTTGAGTTTTCGAAAAATGTTATTGCGTCGTGGATGGAACCGTGTCCTGCTGAAGTTACGACAATTTATTTATAACGTCTTCATTTCCAATGACTCTTCTTGTGTCTCAGTACATTTGCATTCTTCTAGGTGTTTTATGTATTAAAAAAAAACCTCTACATAACCTCCTCCTTCTTGTCATATTGAAGTTATCTTGGCCACATTGTGCAGGGATAAGCTTCGAGTTATTCTCGGCAGTTTCACTCGAAATTACGAAATTATAGGGAAATTTGTTTCTTCTTTGAAGTCCCAAGCTTTTGTTCCATTTTTCAGAGATGTCTTCAAGCGATATTTTTGAACCTAACTTTAATATCTACCATACAGAACTAAGAGATGCCTGCAATTAAGTTACGTGCTCATTAAGCTCAACATATTTATCATGGTTCTGATTTGTTTTTCTTCAGAAGGTACTGGAACAAAAAATTAAACGTACGTAAACGTTCAAAAAAAAAAAAAAAAAAAAGGAGAAGAAATTATTAGACATTAATGAAAGCACGTTTGAATTAAAATGAATGTAAGATTTTACCTAAACAAATCTTATCCAAATTAAAACTTCATGAGTAAATGTCCACCAACAATAATTTTTTAAGATGAATAAACTGTACAAAACAGATGCTAAACAAAGATATTAATAATATTTCAAAAATGAGACAATTTTAAGCCGAGTGGAGAGAATCCTTGACCTTTTGGAGATGCGGGGTTTTACCCCAAAACAACTACGGGGATTTTCCCCATTTTGTCACTTTCCGAAAAACGCGCCATGTTGCTTTTGAGCAGCCATTAGAATAACAGTTTTCACGCGAAGGTGAAGCTTTAATGTGCCAGTATTAACGTGTAATTCATTGATTCTTCTTTTCAAATTCTACATTTTACAATGTTCAAATAATATATTATAAAAGTTATATCAAAGTAGAGTAAAAAACAGACTTATCCCCCTTTCTCGTCTCTTGGAGTGCCTAGTCAGGACAAAATTTCATTGATCAATAGGTTTCCATAGGACAAACCCACCACCTAGACGTAAATTTTTTACTCCAAGGTGATCAAGTTAAAATGTCGGTGCGGGTTTTTATCCCACGCGGGGCTCTACCCCCAACCCTATCTAGCAAGTTTAATAACAACGCTTCAACGAATTAAGGTCAATTTGTAAGTTCCTGCAATGCAGATATTCGCTTCGCGTGATGTGTGACGAATTGGATCTTTGTATATAATATTTTCAGGACCCGACTAATGTAGACCCTAAACAAACTTTTTTGGGGGCTCTTTGCAGTCAAACCTTATAAACAAAAGCATTAATGAAGAATCAGAGGTGGTGGTTTCAGGAATGTTGAGGTGTTAAACCGCTCATTCAGAGCAACCCACACTTGTACACGTAAACAAATGTAGATAAATTCAGGAAAGTACATTGAAATTATAGCGAAATTTATAAAACTCAATGCACTTAAAAAATTAAGCAACAAAAATGTTCTGAATTGCAGCCGCTTGTCGATTAACCACATAAAGTGTTAAGTCAATTCAGTACAAAGACATTAAGTCACTGAAAATTGATCAAATACCCTGTTCAGTTGGGTGAAATAGAATACTAATTGATGAAGTGAATCAGTTCATGCAAAAGGTTAAGTCTCACCATGTAAATGATTTAGCGTTGAAGAAGTGATTTCACATAACAAATAAACAAATCAGTAAGTTTTAAAACAAAAACCACATCACTTGAAGTATTTCACAGAATAAACTATACCAAGCAAATTACTTTACATAGGTTATTGGAGGGTTATTAAGCAAAAATTACATACCTAGCTGAATTCTATTTCTTTCACTTGACGCAAATCGAATTTATGAAGTATTGAATTTCAGTCTCACATACGTTTTGCGAAACTTCTTACAAAGTTTGAATCTATTTTCAAGCACATTCTAAACTAGACAGCGAGTTATCTCTTAGTGAAAGATAAACCCCGTGTTTTACTCAAGGAAAACGACAGTGTAATTAGAAGTCCAGTAAGATACCTTCCTTTGCAACCTGCCCTTCAGCAAAAATGTGCCTGAGCACATTGTTATCTTGCATATCTTTAAAATTCTCAACAGATTGAGTAAGGCAAATCCTTTGCCTTTTTTTTTTTTTTTTCGTTTCCTGAGCACGACAGATGAAACATAATCTCCTCGCCCCCTAAACCTTTCGCATAATCTCCTCTGCAATAACAGACTCTCTGCAAACAAACTGTTCAATTAACAGTTAAAATAATTAGTTTTATTAATTTGAAATCGTATCAATTATGAGCCTTAGAGTTCAGGTACATGGCAATGCTTTTCACCGCTACATAATAAATCATTTACAGCTGATTTGTAATTAGAATTGGCAGGCAATAACTATTTGGCGATTTTTCACGTTAGTATCTGTAACAAACCTTCGATAAATTTAACGCAATGGAATATAATTGGTCCATGCGTTGGAACACGCTAAATTTTTGAAATTTGAACACAATTTTTAAAAATCGTCTCGTTTCTGACAATGTTAATGTTTATAGTATTTTCATTCTTTCTCAACATTTTTATCCACAAGCCATATCACATCGTTTCTGAACACGAAAAAGATCGCGAAGCTTCATCGGACCTCAAACTTCACAGTCAAGTGTCCATACTTGGGACAGTACCCTAACTTGGGACATTTTGAGGCATTTTATTTTGAGGGCTGGTACACCTGTCAGTATTTGAATAGTTAGAAATAAATTTTGTTACAGGATAATGAATAGTTATCTCGTGTGGTAATGTGAGTTAAACTCTAATGTTTCATCTGTGTAGGTAAGGTTAATTATTTTGAAAATTTCAACAAAATATTCGAACTGAGGAAACTGATGCTTTGGTTACCTAACGTTAATGGAGTAACATTAGTTTGATGTTTTTTTCCCCGTACTTTCTTTGAGTGTGTGCTTGAGCCTTGTTTAGAATTGCAAGTACGTTCCAAACTTGGGACACTGTGCCAAGTTAGAGTATTGCAACTCATAAAAAGTGTCGCCAAGAAATGTTAAGTAAATAAATTGTGTAGTTGTATTGAGAAAAAAGTATAGGTGAAAAAATTTAACAAGCGATTACTATTCTGATAAAAATAAATGTATCATACCGTTACAGGACAGAAAATTTGTCATTGGCAAAAAATTTGAAATCTATCGTTAAGCAAAAGACGTTTTGTCTAAGTATGCATTACAAATGTTGGTGATTTTCATTTTGTTCGAAACGGAACTCGTCACGGGTTTTTCAATCTGTTTCTTTTTATAGACGATTTAAATCTTTGTGAATCAAATAGGATAGCGAAGCAATTTTTGGGGGTTGATGAGTGTCAACGAGCAGGGGGTGGAGCCCTTTAGTAATGAAGAAATTTAAATAAGTATAATTCGAAAGAGAATTGTAAAAGATGCTTCTAGACGCATAAATTATATGCCCTCGTGTCCCCGTTACGAAATAAAAGGGCATAAAAACTGTCAAAAATCGCAGAAAGTCGCCAAATTTATTGGATTTCAGTGAATAATGGAAGACACCTTTCACATAATTTGTAATGGATGTAGACGGTGAAATTGAGCGATCAATTTTTCGCGAAGACAAATTTGGCGCTTTTCTTAAAATTTCGGAAGACTTTAAGACTTTGTATCTCGATAACAGGAGGAGAAGGGCAAATATTTTTTGCGTCAAAAATATGTCTGAATATGCTCTTTCGATATTAACCTATTTCAACTTTTTTCATTATTACACTATGCGCGTGATTACCTCTGGTAAAACTATCAAGAATTTACCGCATGCAAATTTCTACTGGGAAGAAATTGCATATTTCGCTTTTAGTTGGTGCTGGAGAAAGGCAATGAGAGTAAACGAATGCGCACTTTTATCATGCGTTCTTTTACCCCTTTTTTGCAGGAAACTGATTGAAGGGCAGGAATACAAATTGTGTTCTTATTTTTGAAATCAAATTTGGTGTGAGATATTGTCAAGATAGTTGACGCAAACAAATTTGTACCACTTGAATTAAAATTATGATAAAGGGCCATTTTGTTGAAAATGGTCATTTTGTCTTGTACTTAACGCTTCATATATTTCATTAAAAATAATACTTTAAAATATTAATGAACAAACATTTTCTGCTTAACAAATTACAAACTTATGTGTGATATCTTAAGCGATTTTTTTTTAAATTTATGCCCTTTAAAATTACTACTTTTTGATGAAATAAAGGAGACGTCACGTGTTGGACAAATTGTTGACTTTTTCGTGGAATAGCAATAAAGTGATTTCCGAGAAAATATTAGTATTTTACGTAATGAGTTTCTGTACGGACGATTTTTGTATCATAAATTATCGGCTTTTTTTGAGCAATCACGATTGCTTATTGTTCTTACTTGACTGTTTTTGGCGTCTTTTGATTTTTCCCACCGCCACCCTCTGCACCATCACCGTCGACGGGCTCCTCACGATGCTGCTCCTATAGCGAAAGCCGTCTCCAGGTTGCATCCATGCCCTACACACACGCGCATACCTACACAACTACACACACATATATAAACACACATACATCTACACACACACACGCATACATACAGACACCCACACATACACACACAAAAACATACACACAACTACCCACACATTCATGCCTGCACACAGACACATACCCCTCCCACACACACATTCATATACACAACTACCCACTCATTTATGCCAGCACACAGATAAACACACATGCCCTACACACACATACACATAGCCCCTACACACAAGCACATACCCCCACACACAAACACACACGCCTACATACACACTCGTGATTGCGAAAAACATAATTTGAATTCAAGATGTCAAAACTCAATTTTTTTTTTTTTCTTTTTTTTGAGCAATCACGATTGCTTATTGTTCTCACTTGACGGTTTTGAATTCCTATGATTTTATTTTCCCCCCGCCTAACTCTGCAGCACCACCGTCGACCGGCCTCACGATGCTGCTCCTCTAGCGAAAACCGTCTCCAGGTTGCGTCCATATCCTACACTTACACGCATACATACACGCACCTACACACACACACACACACCTACATACACACACACGCACCAACACACACAAACACATATACGCACACGCATACATACAGACACATACACGTACACACACAAACACATACACGTACACACACAAACACAAACACACAATTACCCAAATACTCATGCCTGCACACAGACACAAACACACATACCTACACACACATACACATACCCTCCCCCCACACAAACGCACATACACACAACTACCCACACACACACAAACACACGTGCCTACACACACATACACATACACACACACACGCCTACACACACATACACACACTCATGCCTGCGCACAGACACACACACACACGCCTACATACACACACACTCGTGATTGAGAAAAGCATAATTTGAATTCAAGATGTCAAAGTTCAAATATTTTTTTTGAGCAATCACGATTGTTTATTGTTCTCATTTGACTGTTTTGAATTCCTATCATTTTATTTTCCCGCCAGTACCACCGTCGCGTCGACCGGCCTCACGATGCTGCTCCTCTTGCGAAAACCGTCTCCAGGTTGCGTCCATATCCTACACACACATTCATACACACACACACGCCTACACACACATACACACACTCATGCCTGCGCGCAGACATAAAGACACACACACACACGTACACACACTCATGCCTGCACACAGACACAAACACATATGCCTACATACACACACACACACGAACGCCTACACACACGCGCGCGTACACACAGAGCACTGCATACATAACACACACACACGCTCGTGATTGCGAAAAACATAATTTGAATTCAAGACGCCAAAAATTCAAATTAATATAATTTTTTTCTTTTTGGTTGTCCGTTTTTCAGGAACTAATGGAGTCATTTCCAAGATTTTAAAAGTATTTTTTCTGAAAGAGCATGCTTAAAAACATAGGATCTGACCATTTTTCAAATAACTTGTTTAAGTTTAATCTTTTTTAAAAAAATTACATTAATCGGTGTGCTTTCATTTTTTCGCTTCTGCCGATGACATCACAAATGAGGCAGTGAGAAGCAAAGGGTTTCACACACACACACAAGTCGTCATTTTGAAGTTTTGAGTAAAACGCGTTTAAAGATCAGATCCTGGGTAGGCTTTCATTGACATTTTTTTTCTAAATCAAGCTGTATACCGGAAACTACCATGGCTACTAGTACTATATATTGCGCCATTATAAAGGAGAGGTTCACCTACCCTTTGTACTGGTTATCTCCAAATTTTTAGGTTTGCCACTTGCATCCCTTTGCTTCTCACTGCCTCAAATGATGAAATGCCATTCACTGTTGCCATTCACAGAGCAAAATATTTCATTCGAATCTTTACTCACGTGTAGTAGCAATGATATAATTGATAGCAAGCGTAGAGGGCAATATTTAATTCGCTTCTTGATTATCATAACGTGGCAACGCGGAAGAAAGATGCGCCAAAGTGCATCATTTTTGACGTCATAAAGACCACGCCTTGTTTGAAAAATCGGACACTTAAAAAAATTAATTAAAAAATAACTGTTGGGAAAATAAAAGTATTTTCTGGGTCCATGTTTTTTTTTTTTTTTTTTTTTCTTATTCTATCAATTTTAGTGACTGAAGTAGTACTTTTGACTAGAGGAAACAACCCCATTCGCAAATTAATTTTCAACCTGCCATTCACTTAAATTTGAAATGACCATTTGATTTCCTTTTCTTTTTGCAGAAGAACATGTTCTGGAGATTTTCATGCCCAAACTATTGCAACCAAACGGTTCTAAGACGTCTGCAGCTGAAACTCTTAAACACGTTACTTCTTCACCAAATGCAAATCTCATGAACCCGAAATCAGTTTTGAGGGGCTCAGAAATAGCGAATTTTAATAAACAACACGGAATTAACAAAACTCCTCTAAGTTTTATCAATCACAAGAAAGGTGAATACGAGCCGGAAGAGGGAATTCAAGGTATTTTTCTCCCAGAAAGCTTTTTGCTGCCTAATAAGGAATATTCTGATGAAAAAATACCAAGCTATGTCCATTCTCAAGCTGGTGGAAAATATACTAGCGACATGCAAGGTGTTGATAATTCACATAATCTAAATAAAATAGATAACTTCATAAATGGGAACAACATTTATCACAACACTGGGACTACACCGATAGAAACGCTTAACTTAAATGAAATACAAGGCAGTTGGAAATACGGCCACAACTTGGTATCAAATACAAATTCCGCTGAAAGAGAAAAGCAGATAAACCATATCAAAGACAATGAGGCAAAAACTGAACTCGAGAATCAGTATGTACTAAATACTATAATTTCATCTTTGGTTGAAAATCATAGAAATAATATAGAAAACGGTGCTAGTTCTTCAAAGGAAATAAATAATTTCGGAGACGGATACAAGTTTCCAAGCGCTACGTATCTCAACATCAATGCAAAAGATGTAGATATTAATAATGGTGTCGACTCGTTAAACAAACTAACTGATTATTATGGAAACGAAGGCCATAATATGAGGAACAATGCTTACAATGAACAGCACACAAGTATAGAAGAACTTATTGATGTAAATAAAGTCAACAGTTATGTAACTCAAGATTATAACGCAGCAAACCAAATGTATCCCAATGGCAAAGCAATTAATATCAATCCAGTCGAAAAAGTTCTCTTAGCTGGAAATGACGGCAATTTTGGAAATGAAGGCACTAACAGTCCATTGAAATTGTATCCTAATGTTGAAGAATCTTACACAAATGGTATAAGAGTTTATCCGATGAATGAAGTAAATGACAATTACAGAAATGTAGCTAATCAGGTGATGAATGAATTACATCCAAATGCTGCAATAAACAACCCAAAACCTATCGAAAATGTAGACGTAATCGATAAAATAAATTACAATTACAGAAATCATGACCAGGGCGTGTCAAACAAAATGTACCCCAGTGCAGAAGATAATAATACAAAGGACATAGATATCAACCTCATTGGTAAAATGTATGGCAGTTACAGAAATGAGGATCAAATGCTTCTCAACAAAATAAATCCTGAAGATGAAAGCTACAGCAATCGTTTACAAGATGTTAATCAAGCAAAAACAACTCATTACAATCACAAAAGTGAAGGTCATAACGAACCTAGTAGAATACATCCTAATATTGGGAAAAACCCCATTCTTGAGGTAAGAGTTAATCCTTTGGAAAGCACAAACGACTATATTAGAAATGAGATCCATCATATTCCGCAAAAAATACATCCCAACCCTACAGAAAAACACATTTACATAGTAAATGATGCTCTACTTAATACGAATGGTGTGTTCAGGAATCAGGATATCACTTTTCCAAGTAATACAGATGAAAAATACAGCGAAGGAGATAACAATCCGTCTAACTCGAACGAAATAAGCACAAATGAAGTAAGTGGCCATAAGACTTTAATTCATTCGCCTATCAATTATGATGAAAAGCTTCACTATAAAGGTGAAAAAACTACCCCTGTATTGCATTTAGGCTTCGATGAAAGTAAGGAAGAAAAATTTAATCAAAATGGACAAGAAAATGACCGAGGTAGGATCCAATCATTTTCGAACAACATCGATAAAATTGATTCAACTCAGATAGCAGAAAATATCCGTGAAGAAATTTATGAAAGTAAAGCAATAGATGATGATAAACAAATTGTCTCAGATATTGTAGTTGAAAAATCAAAAGTCATTAACAAAAAAATAGAGAATGAAGAAGGTATCGGCGGTAAACGAAAGGGTATCGATAAAAGACAATCTTCTTCAAGTCGTACTGATCAAACTTCTGTGCCTCAAGGTGCAACAGAGCAAATGACTCTCAAAACTTTGGCATCATTCAACGATGACTTTGATAAAAACCAAGCATCATCATTCGCAACTTCACCGCATTTACGGAACTCTAGAGGCGTTTTCTTTTTACCTTTGATTTATAGTGTCAAAGCTCCGCGTGATACAGAAGATCTAGCAATGCTGTTATCAAGTCAAAAATTGGGATCGCAAAAAGATTTTCAAGGGGAAAAAAGTCATTTACAGCAGACTGGGCCAAATAAACAGCATTCCAACTCCAACGAGACTCTCAATACTGAAAAAAGACAAGAAAGCACTCTAAGATCTAATAACAGCTTGAAGCCAACCACTCTTGAATTGAAAACTATGGGTCATCATGATGCAAAAGAATTTGAGATAAATGGTCTTGGTGAAGGAAATTTTGATTCCAAACACATTAGGTCTGGTGGAGCATTGAAAGATTCAAATGCCAATTACCGTAAGTACAGGTATTTTTCTGCAAAGAAAAAGTTTTGTGAAAGAAAGTTAAATGAAGTGAAATTTTTCAGGGTTTTTAAATACATTGATCATGAAAAAAAAAAAGAGTATAATAGTTAACTAAACGAGAAATCAAACACTATGAGTGTGTTTATAGACAAATGAATTTCAGGCGTAAGGAATATTTCTGAAAATAGATGTATATCGCCAAATATTTCTGGTTATTAATAACAAAATTTATCATTTACACGTTGTGGAGATCATGGATCATTTTGAGTTTTTCGACGAACTAAAATTTCACGTACAAATGGTTTTCTAAACCTTCCATTTATTTTTTACTGTTAGTTCCATTTATAATTCATTTGAACTACCATGTGTTTTTCAAACACTGCTATGGGGTTCTGCCCCCCAGCTTGTTTCCCTCGTCAACCCCAATTGTTACAAGCTATGTTGAAATTACTATTAAAAATTTTGGGTAGTTTTATCCGTTCGTTAAATTTACTTTATTATTTTTTTTGTCACAAACCTTTTTTCCCCCCTTCTTAGATTCTGGAAATATTTTGTACAAGAGAACATTACCTTTAATGTGTTACGTGTATGCCGCTTAGTGGCTGCAATCTTATTGTTCTACTGGAATAAAAAATGTTTTATTCTTTCTTGCTTCCAAACAAAATCAAAGTTTATAAAAGCATAATAGATATACTACTAAATATCATATAGTAATTAAGTGAAGGAATATCGAAATCTTTACTAATAATAAAGCTGAAAGTCTCTCTGTCTGGATGTCTGTGACGCGCACAGATACTAAAAAGTTCGGCCGATTTTCATGAAATTTAGTACAAAGTTAGTTTGTAGCATGGGGGTGTGCATCTTGAAGCGATTTTTAGAAAATTCGATTTTGTTCTTTTTCTATTCCAATTTTAAGAACCTTTTCCCGAGCAAAATTATCATAAGATGGACGAGTAAATTACCGAGTTCAATCATAACGTGGAACCGTAACATGGGCAAGCCAATTGGCGAGAAATTCACCATACATTATTTGTAAATATACAGGCGAACCAAAAGATCTTTTAACTTTCTACTACGGGCAAAACCGTGCGGGTACCACTAGTTAAGAAGAAAAGTAAAATATTTATAGTTCAATCACCATTTGTGTCAAAACGAAAAAGTTCACCGCTCTTTCTTTTGCGTAAAAAAAATGTAGAACTTAAAAATGACCTAATCAGAATCGCCCAATCAATCAATCCCTTATTTTCGTCAAGGATCGGTTCTTATAAATGACCAATTAAAAATTTAAATGCAAAGTTCTCTTTGCAGAGAATGTACAAAATATTTCCAGAATCTAAAAAAAAAAAAAAGTTTGTGACAAAAAATGACTATAAAAAAAATTTGAAGAATGGAAAAACTGACCAAAATTTCTAATAATAATTTCAACATTGCTTGCAAAAATCTAGCAATATTATCAATTGAAAAGAGTTGAAATTTAAAAGGTTTGTTACAACAATAATTAAAGAATTTTAAGAAACACTAAAGCATTATTTTAACAGCAAATTGATATTTAATGTGACTAGAGATGTAAAATTTCCGGAAATTTTGAAGTGGTGGAAAAAAACCTTTTTTTTTTTTTTTTTTTTTTTACGGAAAAATTGGGAAAAAAAGTAAAATTTGATTTTTTATGAATGAAAAAAGGGTTTCTTAATAATGTCTAAAAATAGTGTTTCTTAATAGTATTGTTTTTCTTGGAACATATAAAAGGGTTAAGCATTAAAAAAATATAGGCAATCCACACATCTTTTTCTGTTTGACAGAAATACACATACAGGTAAGTTTAATAAGAAAAAAAATAGCCTTTTATCTTTAAAACTGAGAACTTTCTTGATCAAACACCAGAAATAGTCAAATCGTCTTTCAACCAATAATATTGGGTAAGGTGTGTCTAATCATAACAATTTACATTTTCTATTTCAGATTGCCTTTTAAATTTGAAATGAGAATATTAATCATTGACTTTCAAACATGATTGATATTTTTTGAAGAAAAAAAATAAAAGTATAATTTCTCTTCCTTGCAAAGTAACTTTACTGTTTGAAAATGAAAACGGCTGAGTTTTGATTTTTTTCTAATTCAGTCTAGGTCCAAATCAAAACTAAATTTGTTTTCCTTCATCTTTCCAAAAGAAACCCCAAATCAAAACTGCGAAATGGTTTTTAAAGCTGAACTAAAATTTAAACTGAAGTTTCAGTTAACTATATAGCCGTGCTAAGCACAGTAGTAAAAGTAGTCATACCTGCACTTTTGAACAAAAATGAGTTATTGTAACCAAGTTTTCTCTGTTTGTATTTTACTTAATAAATAAACTGTTTTAGGGTCATTTGATTGGGAACTATTGTTTTAAAAAAATCTGGAAAAAAAAAAAAAAGAAGGGCATCTGAATCAAATATATGGATGAGCCAAACTTTTTAACGCAATATATCAGTTTGAGCTCAACTGTAGCTTCCACTTTTGTGCGTAGCACGACAGTTATACATTTGGTTTGTATAGTCAGCAGAAACATAATTCTGTGATTAAAGTTATGCCTGTTTGTTTCATGAAGAAGGAAAATCCTTCACTAAGGATATTGGTTTTGCTAAAGGATCAGTGTGTGGAAGTTCTCTGTGTGGAAGTATCATTAGCAAACCAAAACCTCCATTTTTCTCAAAACTTGCAGGAAATGCAATTTTTTAAAATCTTGACGGAAAATTCATTGATTAACAAAACTTATCTAAAAGTCATTCACCAAAACACTCGTATTTTGGTGCTTTGAGGAACCCCTTTTTAAAAGCAAGCAGATGAGACTCTTTCGATGAACTCATATCTTTTTGCATTGAAAAAATAGGTTCATTGTAATCTAATAACACATACCTGTAATAATTCTGTTGTATTGCACTTTCAATGCTGTTTTTTTTTTTTTTTTTTTTTTTTTTGTCAATTTCTTGCTGATTGAATCTGTTTGTAGTATCGGGAGTAATTTATATTTTTTCATCTTGAATATAAATATATTATGTAAAATTTAAAATTTAAACAAGCAGTTATAAGTAAAGCTATTCAAAAAAATAAAATAAAATAAAACATCGTAATGTAAGGTTGGCGATGCATCACGATGTAGAAATTCCTACGTCGCCCAGCCCTAATAGATATAAATATACTCTCACCTCTAACGGTTCCCCTAATTGATATTATTGAGATAATTTTGTGAAAAAAATTTCATTTTTTGTGCAAAAAGTATTAAATGTTTCTTGATCTATATGCAAATTATATTATCATGCAACAACAGTATTAGACAGTATTTTAACGTACAAGGAAGGGGTGGGGGGAGTATATAGCATCAGAAATTAAGTATGAGAAATTTCCAATTTTATCACTTTTTGCTGAAAATTTCAATTACAACTTCCTGAAAAGTTGAAAATAATCAATTTTTCAATTTTCCGGACCGGAGTGGAAATAAACCCCTTCGAAAAAAAAACGTTTTTTTTTTCGTTTTTTTCCGAAATTTTCCGGGGGTTTTTTCCGACTGTTTTCATCTCTAAATTTGACTAAAATATTTCTATTTTGAGAAAGAATATTTGGATTTTATATTAATTTTACAATAACTGCGGTGTAATTTTCAGACACGTTTGTTGCCGCTAACTGTTAGGTTAGTACAATTTAGCAAATGATCTAACGCGACGATTTCATCTTACTTTTAGCGTTTCAATAAATATTTTAAAACCACAGTCGCTACGAACCTTTAATATGATTGCTAAAAAAAAAATTGTTTGTTCAAATAAAAATAATAATATTGTTACCCTCCCATTTTTTTCAGCCATTTCCGATTTAAAAAAACTTGAAAATGCTAATGCTGCAGATGGTTCTCGGAAAACAAACTTCCAAACGTTGGACAGAGTTTTTAACAATTCTGGTTCTGGGATATCATTATTTGTTCAAGGAGAAACGCAGAACTTTTTCTTCCCTGAATATCCTGCGAAACTGAAACTGAAAACAAAGCGACATAAAGATTTAGAAACATTACGTCAGAAATTTTCTAATTATGCCTTAAAAGCTGTAAGTACTGAAATATTTAACAAAGATATAGAAAATCATTTTGACGAAGGAAATAATGTTTTTGCTAAGAGAAATCCAGCCACCGGGGCAGGAAAAAAACGCTCAGTAAAACCTAAAGAGAATGTGAAAACAAAAATAAAGCGAGCAAAAAATAGAAGCCACAAGCCAAAGAATGATGAAGTCATGCATCAAGCGCAATAAATGAAGTAAGAAAACCATTTGTTTAAATTGTAATTCAATAAGAACGTTCAACGTGGTAAAATTTATCAATGTTATATACCAAGCTTCAAAGATTAAAATAAGTAACGTAAAATACAATAAATTTTTGAACAGCTCACAAATTGTTGATGTTTGGAATCATTGGCAAATTTTGATGTCTGAAATAAATCTGGGTGATCTTTCACATCCTCCCTCATACGGCACACCGTGGCGCTATCATTCTCCTTCCGACAGTGGCAGACCTAAGCCGATAATTTTCGAAGCGGCCATCCGAAATTTTTGAACGAACTCCCCAAAAATTGTGTTAATTGTGTGTGTGTGTGTGTGTGTGTGTGTTTTTTAATTAGTGCTTTACATTGTTGGATATGATTGTAAAGATTTCTCTCTCCTTTCTGAGTAACAAACTAGATTTTTTACGGATGTTTTTCTCCCCGATATTTATGCATGAATATGGAACACATTAAATGCACAAAAAAAATTTATGTGTGAAGGTAAAATAAATGAAATAAGTGAATAAATAAAACTTGAAGTTAATGTAAAGAAATTATTTTTCACTGTATCACAATTTTATAAAGTAAAGACTGAAATGGACAACTACTTAAATATTTTCCAAAAATTGGCTAACTTAATTGCAGGGGTGCCCACCAAGGGGTGGAAGGGTGCCGTTAAAATTTTTAAGGGGTGTGTTTTGAGGGGTATTTTAAACTTTTTTAGGAGGCTCTTGTTTTTTTTGGGGGGGGAGGGGGTCTTCACGAGCGCATCTCTGACTTTATACTTACATATTGTTGAAAATGTATCTCATTCAATGCTGCTGTATTATCGTAAACAGGGCGAAAACTACCTTAGTGATCAAAATTTGACGTTTGATGCCAAATTATGAAATTTTAGAGTCTGGCACTTGCATACTGCTCGTAAAGTAACCAGGTTTAGAATCATATATTGTCACGATAATTTGTAATAAAGCATATTGTCATTTTCCCTGTAGTTTATTACAATTATATTTTTAATTTGAAAAGACTGATTTGTACAAAAGTTGTTTTGTATCAGCAGAATAAACAGAACTCGTGTTTGGTGGTGAGATAGGTGGGTGATCCCTTATTCCCTCTTCCTGATCCCTTAAATAAAGCATCAAATCGAAAACGTCGGAGGAAAACCACCAATAGTGTTTAAATCATTCATGATCTTATATAAAAAAAAAATGTAAAAAGCAATCATCTGCATTTTTCCCAAAAGGTTGTCAAAATAAAAACGCATAGATGCCGTAATTTAATTCATAAAACATTCCATTACTCAGCATGTAAAAGTTCCCTTAGGTATTCGTTTGGCTTAGAATGCTATTCAAAAAATTAAATCCCTAGTGCAGTTTCGCATTGAAGACAGTTCAGGTGTCTCCATCTCTTTTTCTCCGGAAACTAGGCATCAAACTTTCCTGTGCCGTTCATGTCCACGCTTTAATGGTGACATATGAAAGACTGGATACCATATCGTAGTAGGTTGGAAAAAAGCTAAAGCCTCTAACGCAGCCCCATTAGAAACCGCAAGAAAGAAAAAAAAATATCGTAACAGATCTTAAGATAGCTAATTTACCAATTCATTGCAAAAAATAAGAATTGTGACAATGATGAAAAAAACGGCAGTACGCCTGTCCTACTAATTTCAAGTTTTTAGAACAGCTTTTACCCTTTGAGACACAGTGGCTTCGCTTGAGAACCCTATTTCTCCCTTTCTTCTCTTCTTTTCTTTTTCTGCTAACTGTGAAGTAATAGTTTCAGTTGGCTTAAGAAAAAAAAATTAAAAAAAAATGGTTGCATCAAAAAGCTCCGTCCCTCAAAGAGTTAATAGTTTGTTCAAGCTTTTAAATGATGATCAGAAATGATAATCAGAAAACGGATAAGAATAGTAATTTCATATTGTCAAAAGAATGTTATAAAAGTAAATAAATAAAGAACTAATTCAAGATTTAAAATGAAACCTTGCTAATATTTCCGTCAAGAGGGTACTCTCGACCTCTGTCAAGTTGAGCTATGGCCTTGAGCATTTCTTTCAAGGGTGAGCAATCAGTAGGAAGAGGAATTGTTAGGCGCAAGTTGGGCTACCATAGCAACCCTTTTATTTGGCGAGAAAATCCTGCACCGCTTGCTACTTGTTACCTGATTTATATTGTTCGCCAAATGGGCAATAACACTTCAAACTAAATCCGCAAGTTCTTAAGTCGTTGTCCCCCCCCCCCCCCCGTTTCAACATATGGAATCGTTTAATCGGTCGGGCAGCGGAGCCCAACTTGCCAGCGGTGGACAGTAGTTGGATTTTGCCTGAAATCTTCTTTAAATTGGACAGGGTAGCGGAATTACGTCATGTAGTATTCAAACAGTTATACATGTACATTCGACTCCATAAATACAGACTTTTTTTTCCCAATAAAATGAGCATAAACATATTTGTTTTGTTGAAATGTATTACAAAGCTTTAATATTTTATTAAATTAACACCTGCATTTTTTAAGTAAGCTTTAGAACAGTTTTTGTTTTCCGATTTTCTTGTCTTGTGAACTTTTTAATTAAAGGAATATTTTATCGCTCATTTTCAAAGTATCAGAACAAAATATTCTAGGGGACGCTTATGTGATGGAATTTTTTTCTACCCAGGTTTAGAAGCTTTGCATGGGATAACTTTTAGTTTAATGTTAATCTTATAAAGTGACAATAATTAATTTACCACTGAAAAAAGTTTTGAAACAAATTTGAACTAATGGCTCTATCAATTTCAATTATTTAATTAATTACCATATTCTAATAATTAGTTTTAAATTGGATTTATCTTATTTAATGCAATTATCAGCTACTAATTCTGCTTTAGTATTCCTCCTCTTTTGAAGTTCCGTGCAACCTTGCCCCCCCCCCCCCCCACACACACAGCAAAGTTCTACGTGCCTACTACTTTATTGTACAGCAGTAACGATAGATACAATGTGTTTTATATTTTTGCTTTTTAAAGAGAGACAAATAAAGAACAAAACCTTTTCGTGAAGCCGATTTCGTAAATTGAAGTAAAAGTTCACAACGAATCATTTTCTAATGTTGTTTTTCAGCTTTATTTTTACTACTAATAATAAAGCTCAAAGTTTGTCTGAATATCTGTCCGGATCGCATATAAGCTACCTTTACTCCTGTTAGGACATAGGGACATTTCTAGCCCTCTGATTGGTTGTTCTGGATGTCAATCAATGTTTCGAGCACTATGTTTCTAGCTTAAACAATGAGAACACTGAGTGGAATTTGTGTCTAAGAATAAGATCTATAAATAAAAATTCAATATACTGCCGTGCTAAGCACAGATGTGGTATCTGCACATTTTATCAAAATTGAGTTATTGTGACTATGTGGTCGTTAGTAATTTAATTTACCTAAATGTCAAGTTTTTTGGCGATTTGTGAACGCGAAATATTAAAAAAAGCTTTAAGAAAAAAGTCGTAACTACACAGTTTGCGGAGTTTGCTAAGGCAATTTGAACGTAAGTGACAAATACTAAGCCTTTAAAGTGGTATCTACGCAGTTACCACTTTTTTCCTTAGTATTTTTTGTGGATACGACTTTTATACCTTAGTAAAGCAGCATATTTAATAATGTAACAGTTTATTGTAACACAGAATATTAAAATTAGTTTACCATTGAATAGTTGACACAGGTTGATAATAAAATCTATTACAACTTTGCATAATTGTTAAAGTAAATATTCAGCTTTTTCTATTTAAATGTTTATTTAAAATGCTAATTCTAAAAATGAAATGCATGTAAAATATTCATATCTAATTCTTTCATGCAAAAAAAAAAAAAAAAACGCATTTCATTCTACGGCCAGTAATATTTTTATTTTAGTATCGTCTGCTGTCAGAATTATCTTTATGCTCGGTAAAAATGAATCTAGAAAACAAAATATTATAAAAAAACACATTCTTTGAATATAAAAAAACAGAAAATTGTTATGGATTACAGTGAGCAGACTTTTGAAAATGGTATCTTTCAGAAGGTAGATTTTGTTAGATTTGTACTAACAAAATGAAGTGAAACAGTTAAGTGTAAAGAAAGCAGATGTTTTCAGCATTATTTAATGATACATTGAGCACGTTTTACTAAGCTATTTTTGTCGTATCTGTGCAGATGCCCCTAAAAATGCCTAGTAATTGTCACTTACAATGAAAATAGCTTAGTATATGAAAAGGTTTAGAAAAGAAAATTTGTCGTAACTACATTTATTAATTTTAAATTAAGATTTTTACAAAAATACTCTCTTACGGTTTTTAGATAAGTTATTGACGAAACAATTACTGCAAGTTGAGCATTTAATTAAGTTATAAATCAAAGAAACGAGTTGTAAAACTTTAATCGTCAATTTCTCATTTTGAGCTCTGCTGTAGATACCACATCTGTGCTTAGCACGGCAGTATAGCTAACGAAAATATCTTTGTTTTTCCCAAGAAATTCAATCTTTTATAACACAAATTATGATGTTCAATTTAACAACGATTTTACAAACAAAATACTGGTGGCGACATCTTTTAGAGAATACAAAAAACAGCGCATTTAAGAGAGAAATTTGAATTTTAATGAGAATATATTTTTAAACATGTCTCAGTGTAAATAACGTGGCAAATTACTTTGTAAATTGTTCAATTTGTTTTCACATGGTTCATCATATACTTTTTTTTACGTAGTTGAAAACAAGTAATTTTTAGATAATTATATGTGATAAAATCACTGACAGTTAAAAAAGCCAATCTTAATATATATAAATCTTCTGTGCGTACGTTTGTCACCATAAGGCATTTAAACGGCTGGACCGATTTTGATCAAATTTTTTGTGTGTAATTAAGTTGTGGCAAGTATGGTTTCGAAGCGCGATGGATCGAATCGGAAATGTTTTTGTTAATTAGTTAATTATTTTAAACATGGGATGGTTATACCTCACAAATGATTAATATTTATTTTAACCTATTGTTGAGCGAGAACTGAAATAAATATTTAACCCGTTGCCAAAGGACAATAAGAAAGCCAGCTCTGGTTTTTGTAATGAAATTTCCTACTGATGTGATGTGTCAATTGAGAAGAGATAAAACGTAGAGAGAGAGAGAGAGAGAGAGAAGCCTTCATTTTTTAAAAGCAACGATTTTAGGTCCCGAGATATATTTTAAAGTAAAGTACTGGAAGGTTCACGCAAAAAGTGTGTTCTGTCGTCGTAGTTTAACAGAAAGTACCATACCTAGCAACATTTGTTTCTCGGCTGAAATCCATCTGAGTTTTGGTACCAATGTCAAGAATACTTTAAAGATTATCTAACTAATCAGTACATTATTGAAGGAAAAGATAATGGAATTTAAAGACGAAAGAAATTTTATTTTCGTCCAGATAAATTACAACAGGGTAGTTCTGTACACAAAAGATCAGTGCAGTGGAAGATCTTTATCTTTGGAGGAAAGAACAAATTAGGCAATATATGAAGTTTAAAATGTTTTCGTTCAAAAGATCGGACCGCTAGGAGTTGGCTTCGCTCGCTGATCGGCTGGATTACAGTACGTGGTGGCTTGGCGACTTTGGCTATAAACAATAGAGTTGCGTGATCATTTGTTTACATTTTAAATCTACTGTTAATGTAATTTATTGTATTTTTTTGTTTATTTGGCGAAATATTTCAAATTGTAAATAATTGTTTTTCGTTTTTAAAGAGTTTTTAGTCATTTTAGTTGAAGAATGTGTTTATTTTACACATCGGGAGGGGGGGGGGGGAGGGATGAGTGATTTTCGCTTATTCAGAGAACTGTTTTTACCGTTATCATTCTTCTAAACGATATCCTTTCGATTGTTTTATTGTTTTTCATGTGGGGGATGTTGCAGCGGGATTTCCCGTTTGTTCTAGTTTGGTAATTAGATTTTTACACTTAATGTCTAAGGACGCTTTTATCCTTTGAGTATGGCTGAAGGAACAAACCATCAAGTACGGGAGAAAAAATAGTTAATAAAACAACTACTCAGTGGGCATTAGATAAATCAAGTTCTAATAAATATACGCATTCTGACACTATAGCAGCTTAAAACATTTTGTTTTACTCATTTTTTCAACATAATGGTTCAAACACTTGATAGTTTATTGAAATTTCTTAACTTTTCAATTTACGTAGTTTGAACAGAATAACTTCTGTCGGTTCTTCTAGTTACTTAGTAAGTTACAAAGTAATTTGCACTGACTTATCGTTAAAAATATATTGTTGTTCAAATTCCAGTGATTTCATGAAATGTACAGTTTTTCGTATTCTCTATGAGATGGCGCCACCAGTATTTTGTTTGTAAAAGCGTTGTTATATTGAAAATTTATAATTTGTGTTATAAAAGATTGAATTTCTTGTGAAAAACAAAGATATTTTCGTTAGCTACATTGAATTTTTTGTTATTGATCTTATTCTTAGACACAAATTCTACTCATTGGATGTTTAAGCTAGAAATATAGTGTTTGAGACTGAATGAGAGTACAATAGCATCGAAACTTTGATTGACATCCAGAACAACCAATCAGAGATCTAGAAATGTCCTTATGCCCGAACAGGAGTAAAGGTAGCTTATATGCGTCCGGATCTATGTCGGGATATCTCTCTGTGACGCGCATTACCGCCTAAATAATTCGGCCGATTTTCACGGAATTTGGCACAGAATTAGTTTGTAGCATGGGGGTCTGCACCTCGTAGCGATTTTTCGAAAATTCGATTTTGTTCTTTTTCTATTTCAATTTGAAGAACATTTTACCGTGCAAAATCATCATAACGTGGATGAGTAAATTACTAAATTATCATAACGTGAAACCGTAACATGGGCGAGCAAATGAATATAGCAAATTGGCGAGAAATTTATCATCCATTATTTGTAAATACACAGACGAACCAAATGACCTTTTAACTTTCTACAATGGGCAAAGTCGTGCGGGTACCACTAGTATTTAAATAAAAACAAAAGTTATAAAACAATTAAAATAATAAACTTATTTTTTAAATTATTTATTTTAGATTTTTGAGAAGTTGGAGTAAGAAAGCTAGACGATGTCATTAGCTGAAAATGAATAGTTACTGAAATGCACACTTTACATTGAAGAAAAGAACTAAGAATAAAATTGTTTGTTGTGCTTAAAGTTGACATAGAAACATCGCTTAGATGTGCAATAAGAATTAATTTTGTTTGTAATAATCACGCTCTGAAGCCAAAAATAAATCTAACGTTCAATTTATTCTGGAGTTCCTTTCTCGTACAATTCTCGTAGAATCCCGTCAATATTCTTACAAAAACAGTGGTCTCTTTCAAGATGAACTTAAAAACTTTTATTGACACTATTATTCCCTAATACATTTATTGCATTTTTCAAATCATTGTTGTACTTTTCGTGATTAGGAAAAATGAAATTTCCTTAGGGTCATTTCATGTCAATTTTTACTTTCTTCTACATCTAATATTATAGAAGAAAGTATTGGATTCGTGCAAATTTTCGAATTTTGACGGATTCGAACGTTTTGAGGTGTGCTGAGTCCATTTTGACCATTTTTACTTTCTTCTATATCTAATATATAGATGAAAGTATTGGATTCGTGCAAATTTTCGAATTTCGAATTTTGGTTGGATTCGAACGTTTTGAGGTGTGCTGAATCCATTTCGACCATGTTTGGAAAATGTCTGTCTGTGTGTGTGTGTCGCGTATGTGTGTGACCAGTTTTTTGTGGACGCTCTACAGCAAAAATTACCGCATGAAATCGAACAAAATTTGGTACACATATGTGCCCCTATGTGAACTTATGCTCATTGGTTTTTGGCGCGAATTCCTCCTAGGGGGGTGGAGCAATGGGACGTTTCTTGAGTTATGCGTGCTTGCTATTACCCAAGAAGAAACTGGCGGAGTCAAACTAAATTTGGTCCATATGTTGCCCCTAACAGGAACAGGCGCTGATTCAATTTTGGTGTCAATAGCTCAAACGGGGGTTGAGTTATAGAACATTTTTTGTCGTCAATTGTGACTGCTGTATCTCAAGAAATAACTAACGGAATCAAACAAAAATTTATCGACAAGTAGCCCTTAGAGGGTATAAGAGCTGATTTTATTTTGGTGTCAACAGCTGAAAAGGGGGTGGCGCAATCGAACGTTCTTTTTTCCATTGTGAGTGCCATATCTCAAGAAGCAATGCTACGTTCTGGATGAAATTTGGAATAAATGTGAACCTATATGTAAACAGGCGCTGGTTCAATTTTGACGCCAATCGCTCCAAAGGGGGGCTGTTTTTTTTTTTTTTTTTTTTTTTTTTCTTGTGCGAATAAAAATATTTTTATTAATTTGGTTATAAATTAGATTCAACAAGTAACACTTAATGAGACTTGTGTACCTACTGAATGGTAGAAATTTTGCTAAATATTTTAGTCTTCTATATTGTATGAAAATGGTTAATTAATAAAGACTATATATAACAAATGAAGAATGGGACTTCTGCAGTTAGAAGATACAAGATATAAATTAATATTTAAGCGTAATCTAGTGCTTTTTAAAAAGGGTTTCCCTATATCACTGGAAAAAAAACGAAAAAAAAAAGATAATTTTTTTAATTGCAAAGAAAAGCTGAAATTCTCAATTTTTTTATGCTTGTTCCTGAATTAGAAGGTATTATTCGATTTCAACAATTCTTTTTAATTTCTCAAGGCTTCACCAATCGCAACTTTTCCGTCCTAGAACATAAAAAAGAAAGAAAGAAATGAAAAATAAAAAAAAATAATAAAAAAAAAAAACCTTCTTACAAAACTTTTTAAAAATCCATAAAAAAACATAAAATTTTCTATTTTTCCGAATTTTTAGGCTCCTTGCATGATCGGAAAATATTACCCGATTTCAAAAAATATTATTTTTTCGTTTTTACTTTCTTCTATATCTAATATATAGAAGAAAGTATTGTATTCGTGCAAATTTTCGAATTTCGAATTTTGACGGATTCGAACGTTTTGAGGTGTGCTGAGTCCATTTCGACCATTTTTGGAAAATGTCTGTCTGTCTGTGTGTGTGTATGTATGTGTGTGTGTGTGTGTGTGTGTGTATGTATGTGTGTGTGTGTGTGTGTGTGTGTGTGTATGTATGTGTGTCACGTCTGTGTGTGACCAGTTTTTTGTGGCCGCTCTACAACAAAAACTACCGCATGAAATCGAACGAAATTTAGTACATATATGTGCCCCTATGTGAACTTGTGCCCATTAGTTTTTGGCGCGAATTCCTCCAAGGGGGGTGGAGCAATGGGACGTTTTTCGAGTTACGCGTGCTTGCTATTCCTCAGGAAGTTACTGGCGGAATCAAACAAAAATTTGGTCCATATGTTGGTATTAACAGGAACAGGTGCTGATTCAATTTTGGTGTCAATAACTCAAACGGGGGTTGAGCTGTAGAACGTTTTTTGTCGTCAATTGTGACTGCTGTATCTCAAGAAATAATGAACGGAATGAAAGAAAAATTTATCGGCAAGTAGCCCTTAGTGGGTATAAGAACTGATTTTATTTTTGTGTCAACAGCTAAAAGGGGGGTAGCGCAATCACCCGTTCTTTTTTTCCATTTTGAGTGTCCTATCTCAAGAAGTAATGCTACGTTCTGGTTGAAATTTGGAATATATGTGAATCCATATGTAAACAGGCTTTGGTTCTATTTTGACGCCGATCGCTCCAAGAGGTGTTGATTTTTTTTTTTCTGCGAATAAAAATATTTTTATTAATGCAACAATAAGAAAGATAAATCGTAATAGATTGTCGTCTGCGTATTTCTCGTGATTTTAATTGAATGGAAATGATCGGAAATATCTCAACGATTTAAAATTTTTAACTGTTGCCATCTTATGTTTGTTAACAAATAAAATATTTGTAATTAATTCAAGCAAGGCTTTTAAAATAACTTTCAATTTTCGCTCTTTGTTAGCTGTTGACACCAAAATAAAATCAGCGCTTATACCCACTAAGGGCTACTCGAAGATATTTTTTACTTTCTTTTATATATAATATATAGAAAAAAGTATTGGATTCGTGCAAATTTTCGAATTTCGAATTTTGACGGATTCGAACGTTTTGAGGTGTGCTGAGTCCATTTCGACTATTTTTGGAAAATGTCTGTCTGTCTGTGTGTATGTGTGTCACGTCTGTGTGTGACCAGTTTTTGTGGCCGCTCTACAGCAAAAACTACCGCATGAAATCGAACGAAACTTGGTACACATATGTGCCCCTATGTGAACTTGTGCCCATTGGTTTTTGGCGCGAATTCCTCCAAGGGGGGTGGAGCAATGGGACGTTTTTTTGAGTTACGCGTGATTGCTATTCCTCAGGAAGTAACTGGCAGAATCAAACAAAATTTGGTCCATATGTTGTCCCTAACAGGAACAGGTGCTGATTCAATTTTGGTGTCAATAACTCAAACGGGGGTTGAGCTATAGAACGTTTTTTGTCGTCAATTGTGACTGCTGTATCTCAATAAATAATGAACGTAATCAAACAAAAATTTATCGACAAGTAGCCCTTAGAGGGTATAAGAAATGATTCTATTTTGGTGTCAACAGCTGTAAAGGGGGTGGCGCAATCGAACGTTCTTTTTTTCCATTGTGAGTGCCATATCTCAAGAAGTAATGCTACGTTCTGGATGAAATTTGGAATAAATATGAATCCATATGTAAACAGGCATTGGTTTAATTTTGGCGCCAATCGCTCCATGGGGGGCTGATTTTTTTTTATTTGTGTGGATAAAAATAGCTTTTTAATTGCAACAATAAGAAAGATAAATCGTAACAGACTGTCGTCTGCGTTCAGCTCGTGCTTTTAATTGCATGGAAATGATCCGAAATATTCATAGACTACTAATAAGAGTAGACCGAGCTACGGCAACCCTTTTGCTGCTCATAAACCAAACCATGTGACTGGTGGATATCCTAGCAACAGCGGGCGTTGATCGTAGCAGACGATCAACGTTCGCGAGAAATAAAATAAATAGAATTTATGGAACACGGAAGAATGATCTTTTATGGAGTCCGATTTGTAAATTTCTTATTCTAAGTTGTAAATATTTTGTTAATATAGTGAGTTTTTCGTTTAGATAGCATTGTGCATTTTCTTTAGTCAATTTCAATAACTCTCTAAGCAATAAAAGATGCAAGCGACCAAGAAGAATCAGCAAACGGTAAGATTTTTACCTACAGTTTCAATTTAAGATACCGATTAGTACATTTTTGCATTAACGCAAAACGTTTACGCCATTTCGTTCACGCCAACGCTGACAGCTCCAAATGAAATAAAAGTTACCGAAAACTGATCAAAAACTATTACTAATGTCAAAATAATGCATAACTAAAAGAAAAACAGTTCAATCTCTGCACATGGAAGTTTTTTTTAATGAAAACACATTGTCGTAAAATACATGTCGAGTGCCAAACTGTAGATAATGCTGCCATCTAGCAACCATGCTGCCAAAGTCTTCGCCAAGCCCTTCCACTAGTCACATGATACATCTATGAACCAATTTTCTTCATCAGCAAGAATGAGAAAGCTCGGTCTACTCTTATTATTAGTCTATGTTATTATTAGTCTATGGAAATATTATCTCAATGATTTAAAAATTTTAACTGTTGCCATCTTGATTTTGTTAACAGATAAATGTTGGTAATTATTTTAAGCAAGGCTTTTAAAATAATTTTCAATTTTCATTCTTTGCTTTGCTTTTGCAATAATTCAGACATTGGGATGGTCGTCAAGTTTTTGCATGTGTAATTTTGTTTTTGTTAGGAATATTGCTTCCTCGTCAAGCATGGGGAGGGATCAGAAAAAAAAGAAAAATATAGAAGAAAGTTTCGTGATGGCCACAACATACTAGTTTAAGTCTTCACCAATCACAACTTTTCCGCGCTATAGCAACTCGCAAAAAAAAAAAAAAAAAAAAAAAATCGTTTTTTTCGCTCCCCCACCCTAATATGCATACTACCTTTATTTTAAGACAAAGTGATTCGTCATAACTCGAAGATCAAGCTTTTCTCAATGTTATCAAGGTAAATAAATTCACGAAACATCAGGAAGCCATTCATAAAAAAGTCTAAGTGCATTGCTTACTACATTTATTATGATGTCATTATGAACATTTTAAAATAAATGATATAATAGCATATGGTTTCTTCACATTAGAAGCTATAATATTACACTGATTTTGAACACAGTTAAAAATAATTTATTCGTAAAAGCTTTTTCCGTTATTTAAGTCTTTACAGTGTTTAAAAGATATGCAATTGCAAAAAATCCTTCAGCGATTCGTTGACTTCAAACGAACCAACAAAAACAAGTCAGTTTTAGTACTTTTATAATGTTATTTTCTGCCTTCAAGGATTCGATTTACGAAGTATAACCGTTCCTTTAAGCATTCAGCTTCCAAATTATACACTTTTTTAATTGTATTGTCGAGCTGTGCAAGAGCAGCCTCTTCGGCATTTCTAGACTCCCTAGAAGAAAAGGATTTTTGGAAAGTGAGTATAAAATACACAATGCTTCGAAAGAAAAAAAAACATTCAAAGTTATACTAAAAGCTAAGAATACTTATTGCAAGCAAATTCCTCTCTGCTCAGATGCAGCATCCAGAGACTGCGGTTTCATATTTGTTTTGAGCTCATATCTGCCAGGAATATTTATACATCACTGAACTGCATATACATTCAGCTCTGTTACAGTCATTCTAGACTGACAAACCTAAATAAATGCGAAAACGCAGGCTCTGGATGATGTGACTGAGCTGTTTGGTATATGCTTTCAATGCTGCCTTGCCTTAGCAGCTCTAGCTATGAGGCAGTAATATGTGGCTTAAACTGCCGTGTGGAGGTTAACGGTAGTATGTGCAAAAATGAGTGTTCGAGATATTTGAAGAAACGGATTCAGTACTAACAACAGGAAACTGTTGGAATTGTTGTCTTGTGCCAGCGGAAATTTGAGGTGCGTTGCTTCACTTTTCTAACTATACCGTAATTTGGTGTGAAGACCGACTTCCACGGTATACACATGACATAAGGACCCGTTTATAGGGTAGACAATCATTCACAGCACAACAACACTTAAGTATTTCTTTTTCACCCCAGACCCTACTCATAGTGTACTTATTTGAGCCGAAAATTTGATTCAGGCATAAGAGATTATATTTTGAACCAAAACATCCAACACATAAAGATATCTGATGGAAAATAATAAACAAGATGTTCATAGATGCCTGAAAAAGAAGATGTAATGATTTCAATTTTAAAACTTCCCACGACGAGAATTATCCGCGACAGAATTTATAATTAAACTAGCTGATTACGCGGAAAGCACCAGCTTCTAGTGTCTCCGCTTCAAAATTAAAAAAAATGCACCTTGAAACACAAAGCGTGTACGCTTTTTAAAATTTCGCGGCAAAAAGAAAAAAAAAGCACTCTCTCGATACTGAAAAAGCTCTCGATAAAGACACTTGTACTTGATAGAAGTGAAACTTTTGTATTACTGAGAAGCACTAAATTAGGGGAAGGCCTGTACTGCCTGTCAATTTGACGAACTTGATAAACCAGTGACTCGTGCTAGACCCCTCCATAGGACAGGGCGACTTATCCTCCATTTTAGTTCCAACAAGTTTTAGTTCCAACATGTTTTAAATGTGAACGAATGAAATCTTCTCCTTTTATGAACTGAAATACTCAAACATCAATTAAACTACTACACGTCTGAAGTTAAGACACCGGTTTTCTTCAACGCGGTTTTCGTACACGAACCCGTTGGAATCCGAATCCAGTCCCGGTCAAGATTTTTCAGGCATATTCATAACAAAATTGTATGTTTTTAATGAAGAAAATAGATTACAAACAACGAGAACAATAAACAATTTTCGAAATGCGTGGGTTATACACACAAGTTTCAACGGATGCTCTGTTGCATGGACGTCGTGACCGGGGGGGGGGGGGGGGGTCCGAGGTGTCCGGATCCCTCAATAATTGAGGGTCGGACCTCCACAAAAGTTGGAATTAGCAAAGATAAAATCCATTATTTTGGGGGAACTTACTACTGTTTTAATTCCGAAACGAACTATGCTGCACAGTTACATAACATAATTTATTATGTGAAATGCAGTTGCGAAATGTTTAATTATTATGTAATTAATACAAAATGAACTTCGCTGGCATAGAGCTTAGAAGCAAAGAATTGTTGCTGAAGCACTATGCTAATTATAATTAGGAGTCTAAACTACCTCGTAAGCAGATCGGCTACTTCGATTATTTACGGAGGGGGGTGGGAGTGGGGGCAAAGGGCATATGCTCAATGTAAATTACATCAAAAAGAAAGGGGAAAAAAGCAAGAATCATGCCTACTTTTACATGTGAATATATTATTTTCTCAAAACTAGGGGGTGGGGGGGCCTAAATGGCGGGTCTGCTCGCAAGACAAGGATTAGCCATTAAGACATGGCAATTGTGAAGGAAACCTTGGACAGCTACTGAGGGTTTGCAGTGAAGGAATGAACATAATCCAAACCTAAAGCAGGGGCTTCAAAGAGAGAGAACATTTACTGAACTGGAATTCAAGATGAGATTGTACAAATATTAAGGTTATATCTTATTGAGAAAATTAATAAAAATCATTTTATTATCTCCATGATTTACGAAAAAAGGACTGAAATTTCAGGGTTATATATTATGTTCAGGTTATTAGACACCTTAAAATCCCAAAGAAGCTTTTCTGGGTTTCCACAAAACTCCTGCAACGCAGAAGAAGACCACCTCTTATAACTGATATGTCTCCTCCACTCCCTTTTTTTAGAAGTTGACCCTTCAATTTCATCTTAATGATTTAAAAAAGAAAAAAAAACGAAGAAAAACCTTCGCAGTCTTAAAAATGAACAAGTAGATAATAAATGAGCAAATACAATAAAAGTGAAAAAAAAGTAATAGTTTTCTCTTATTTTTTAATGCAATTTTTAAATATTATTTAGGAACACCGAGATTCTGTATTATTAAACCACCTTACCTGGACAACCGAGATATGTTTTAAATAGAAAAAAAGCTGACGATTTAAAACATTGTAATGAATGATCACACCAGTAGTTTTAAGCGGTTGAATGTAAGAAGAAAAAGGTAAAACAAAAATTTGTTAAGAGCTTCAGGAGGCGTGATATCTTTATCTTTACTAATAATAAAGCTGAAAGTCTCTCTGTCCGGCTGTATGTCTGTAGGACGTCTGGATTTCTGTGACGCGCATAGCACCTAGACCGTTCTGCCGATTTTCATGAAATTAAGCACAAAGTTAGTTTGTAGCATGGGGGTGTGCACCTCGAAGCGATTTTTTGAAAATTCGATGTGGTTCTTTATCTATTCTAATTTTAAGAACAAAAATATCTTTAGATGGACGAGTAAATTACGAAATTATCATAACGTGGAACCGTAACATGGGCACAAGCCAATTGGTGAGATACGAAATTATCATAACGTGGAACCGTAACATGGGTACATTAAGCAATACACAATTGGCGAGAAAATTCACCATACATTATTTGTAAATATACAGGCGAACCAAAAGCCCATTTAATTTTTCTATTACGTGCAAAGCCGTGCGGGTACCACTAGTTTAAAATAAAGTGAAAAAATAGCCCTAAAGTATCAGTGTAAAGTATTACACTAGTCCAAAATGTTAAAAGTTTTTTTTACTGAAGCAGCAAACGAATTTCAAACAAATAAACTATCTGGCTGGAAATGAAGATTTCTGCATGGAAAACCAAAGCAGACAATTGGTTTTGGAAAAAAAAAAATCTCTCCTCAAGCCTTATCCCTTCATTTTACTTCATCAGAGGTCAGAGGTAGATTGAAATTGTTTTTTTTTTTTTTTTTTTTTTTGAAAATGTTTTGAAAGCAAGGGTCCAATTCCGATTCCTTTCCCTAACATTAGTAATGATAGCCTACAATTACATTTCTGGGATTTCAATGTCGAAAAACTTCCAGGAGAGCGCTCCACCGTAATTCCGGAGAAAAACCCACTCCCCACTATCAAATATCTTCTTAACTTTCGTTTTCAGGACTGCAACTCTGAAAATATTCCAGAGATCACCTGAATCTTCCTTCCCACTAATAGCACTAAAGAGCGTTGAAAACTTCGTGTTTGGACCTCCACTTACGAAAAAGTTTTGGGGAAGAAGCCATTGAACTTCTTTTCCCAACACCATCGAGAGTCCTCCCAATTCAACTTTTCCGGAGCTTCAATTTCAAAAAATTGTTTGTTCTCAAACAAGGTCTACAATCGTGTTTTTAAAACTTTCGATTTCGAAAAAGTTCCGGAGAAGGCCCCCATCTCTCTTTTCCCAAACATCACCAAAAATCGTCTAAAACTGCGTTTACAGAACAATAATTTCTAAAAATTTAAGGGAGAAATAACCCTAGACTCGCTATTTTTGGGACAATATTATGCTTGAGCGAGATAACTAAGTTCAAAATACACAGAAAACGATTCAATCATCTTGTCTTGTAACGCTTCATCTTAATATATAAAAATCAATGTCCTGAGATAACACACATATATATATATATATATATATATATATATATATATATATATATATATATATATATATATATATATATATATATATATATATATATATATATATATATATATATATATATATATATATATATATATATATCAACGCACAGCCAATACCGCTGAAGCCTCAGACTTGAAATTTGGCAGGCATGTCCACATGATTACGAAAGTATCCACTAAGAAAGAATTTTTAAAAATATCAATTATAGTTCGGGAGGAATTCGGAACTCCAGCGCTCGAATACGCTACCTTACGGTGATTTACAAAACTGCAAATGAAACTAAAACATTGCCACGTTGCGTTCCACATGTGTCTGTTGACGTAAACACAGGCAGTTTGTTCTGAGTATTTATTAACGCAATCGATGTGTCTTAGTTTGCTTTCAGCTACAGAAATTAATTCGTCCCTTAGTAGTATTCTCGAGTTTCTCAAAATAATGTTAGTTTTCATTATTTCCTTAATAATTGGTGAAAGCGAAAATTCTGGCTTAACAAACTTGGATAACGTTATACAAGGTAAAAAATTTTATTGTTTTGTATGAATTTGTAAGAATATGGGGTTTTTTTTAAACTTAAATTAATTAAACTTATTTTACAGCAGCATTTAGTTGGAATGGACAGTATGCAAAATATTTTCTTGAATATATTATCGTAGAACAAAATGAATAACCGAGAAAGAATTTACTTTATTCCTTTTATTCTCAGCTGAAAAGTTTCGCCAAATTTGTTTAGGGTTATAGTTTTAGTATAGTGCGAGCAAAGTAGCCTTGGCGAGATTTCGCGTTTTTAGTTAAACCATTTTTAATTTTTATCATGAGTGGAATAAAATGGTAGTAAGATTACAGAATTCGATAAGTGAAAAGAAATAATGGTCAATCAACTGAAAAGAAAACTACCATCATATATCCGTGAGAATTTTGTTGATGATTTGCATAACATGACACAATTAAATCGTAACTCAGAAATTAGAAAAATCGAAACAGAAAATTTTTAAATTAACCGATTCGGGAATTCGAGTGAAATAACTCAGCTACAAATGGAAAACAATAAGCGCTAGCCAAGCAAGGCAAAGAAGTTTATTCTGAGTATTTATTAACGCATTCGATGTGTCTGCGAACTGCGTATTTTGCATTAATTTCTAACGTTTAGTAATACTTCTTGAATTCTCATTTCTTTCTACGTGGGCCAGAATATCAACAGGACTTTGAAAATTAATTTAAAAGGAATAAAGCGAAAAAATCATACGTGCGAACAAAAATCACAACCCCTTTAGCATTTTCTTCGTTACCATGTGCATTTGTTTTAGTTTTTAAGTCCGCCATTAGACAGTGACTTCAGTGCCCCCTATAGTTCGTTGGAGTTGCGAATTAATTAAAACCCCTTAATATCTGTGAAATTAAAACCTGTCATTGAAATTTAAATCCTTATTTTCAGAGGCTTTCCTCCATTCAAATCATTATTCAGTACTTCATGTCAACTTTTGGTGGATAGCGAATTCGCAACTCCAACGAACTATAGGGGGCACTGCAGTCACTGTCTAATGGCGGACTTAAAAACTAAAACAAATGCACATGGTAACGAAGAAAATGCTAAAGGGGTTGTGATTTTTGTTCGCACGTATGATTTTTTCGCTTTATTCTTTTTAAATTAATTTTCAAAGTCCTGTTGATATTCTGGCCCACGTAGAAAGAAATGAGAATTCAAGAAGCATTACTAAACGTTAGAAATTAATGCAAAATACGCAGTTCGCAGACACATCGAATGCGTTAATAAATACTCAGAATAAACTGCCTATGTTTAAGTCAACAGACATACTTGGAACGCAATGTTTTAGTTTTTTCGGCAGTTTTGTAAATCACCGCAAGGTAGCGTATTCGAGCGCTGGAGTTGCGAATTTTGATTTTGATATTGTTTTTGTTTCTCACGTGATTCTTCGAGGCTTTTCTCAAGTCAAATAATAATGTTTCTGTCTTTTGCTTTTATTTTTTCAGAACTAGAAACGAAGTTTTTAAGAACATCATCTCAGGCGCACTATCTTTTTGAATTTAGAAGACTGCAGTTTCCTGTAAAAGTTTGCTTTGCAATAACCATTAATGAGTCACAAGGACAGACATTAAAAGTAGCAGGGATCAATTTAAGAGAAAACTTTTTTTCAACACGGCCAATTTTATGTAGCTTGCTCCAAAGTCAGTTCATCAAGCAGCTTAATAATTTTAGCACCAGAAAAAAAAAAACTAAAAACGTTGTATACAAAGAAGTTCTTGCTTAAACATAGGTATAAGAAAAAAAAAGAATGGCCTGTGTTTGCAAAGATAATCAATACTTTAAAAGGATCGTTAATAACAGTTAAAGATCGGTTAAGGACAAGGGCATATATATAAGGAGTTCAGGGGCCCCGGGATCCTCCCAAAATTAGAAAAAAAATTATAGGTAATAAGTAATTATTACAGGGGATTTTCGAAACTAGGTGCACCAAGCACTGTTAACCCCTGCTAATTCCATTACCCGAGCAATGCCGGGTACGGGAATGCTAGTTAAAGTATCTTAGAAAAAATTCGCAATAGGAAAATAAGCAGTAATTGTTATCACACGTGCTGGCAAGAAAAAGTTTATTTGGAGGAATTAAGTTTATTTAGTGCAAATATGCTTATAAAGATGTTTCAGTTTTTAAGATGATGTATTAAATGATATTGTCAATCCATTTTTAAGCACTTTTATTATACTTGGCCTGATTGTCACGGAGAAATCTGAGGCCTGGTTTTGCTTATATCTGCAACTAGACCACTTAGAGACTTCGGGATTTCACTAAATGATTTGCTTAATCTTAAGGTACAACTTAGCGCTGAAAAATTAAAATTCTAGAATAAAATTTTTATTTCAGTTAGGATGGAAAACAACAAATTTCATGTAATTTCCTTATTAAATGTTTAAATATAGAACCCATTGTTACAAATTTTATTGCCTTGCAACAGTAATGTTAAAAGCAATCATAATGAAAATTTTGAATCAAGGCTTCTTTGAAGCAGGCATGAAATTAGCAAGCATAAATCCTAGAGAGGAACAAGGATTACATTTTAGTGCCAACTGCTTAAAGTTTTAGACACGTATATAGGTTTTTCCCCTTTTAGTACCGATCATTTATATGAAAAAATAAGGGGAAGTTTCGTGAGGGTAAAATTATTCTATTTATGAAATACATTTACAGTAAAAAGGATAAAATAACAGATTTTTTTTTTTAAATACTAAGCACTTTTCGTAATGCACTCAAAAGGACAAAATAACTTTTCTGGGTCAGAAAGGACAATTTAAGAATTCCTATACTTTTCGAAAATTCTAAGAAAATGACACAACAAACAAAGAAAAGTGCGGTTCTAGTCATTTCAAACCAAACTTTCCCCAATAAAAAAAATATGCATGTATCAACACTCTAAGTTATGATTGAAAGCTAGATAATGATAAAAAATTCTCGACTTGAGCCGCACTTTTCTTTGTTTGTGGTGTTGTGGTTTCTTGGACTTTTCGAAAACTACAGGAATTCTTAAATTGTCCTTTCTGACCCTGAAAAGTTATTTTGTCCTTTTGAGTGCATTATGAAAAGTGCTTAGTATTTTTTTTTTTATTTTAATTCTGTTATTACTTACGTTTATGCAGGGTAATCCAAAAATGATACATTTTAAAAATCAATAAAAACTAAACGGGCAATGACAGAAATATACCGTTTGTTGCATTGGTGCTTGGGACAACAGTAAATTTTCAGACAGGCAAACTTTCAAAATTAGTTACAATGTTCCTCAACAAATGGCGCTGCAGGTATTTAGAGGAGGCTGCAGGTGTGTCTGTTTGAAGTTTTACTGTTTTTCTAAACACATTGCAAATAAACATTGTATTTCTGTCGCTGTCTGTTTAGTTTTTATTGATTTTTTCCAATATACCGGTCATTTTGGCGATCTTACAGACTGCGTTTTCTTTTTATACCTTTTAAAATACCTGCAGCGCCATCTGTTGAGGAACATTGTAACTAATTTTGAAAGTTTGTCTGTCTGAAAATTTACTGTTGTCTCTAGCATAATGCAACAAACGGTAAACTTCTATCGCTGCCCATTCACTTTTTATTGATTTTTCAAATGTATCAGTCATTTTTGGAACACCCAGTATGTACATATGTACTTATTTTTTGAAACAACTGGTGAAATTGCAATGCTAAAGTTGGTTTCCCCCCCCCCCCCCAATAAATTTTATCTAACGATGCCAATGCTCTGTTGACAACCAACAGCTGTACTCAGTGATCGACGAGAAAGAAAGAAAGCGAGAAGAGCGCATGTGCGAGTTTTCGACACACAAAAAACAGCTACGTCACTTCCGCACGCAAAGAGGTAGTGTATCAGAATCTCAAAGCTCTCGGATAAAGAGTTTCACTCAAAAGAAAAAATCAGCTAAATATCAGAACACAATAAAATGAGGAACATCTCAAGATTTCATACAAAATACTAGAAAAGGTTTCCAATCTTCCTCAACTGAATAAAATAGTGATTTAAGTTTTGACTGGAATTTCAGTGAAAATTTGATAGTCTGTGATTGGGACGGCAAACCTACCCTGCCAGCATCGTGAAGACTACGCAGATCTTTATCTCAGTATAACGACGCTGCCTGGAGATATGTTTGCCCCAACTACTGCTCTTCAAGCAATATGTCTAACTAACCCAATACTCTTTGCTTTAAGACTTCATTACTCTTAGCCATTTAATAATGTAAAATGATGATTTAATGTATACAAAAAGTAAATCCGTGACAGTAATACTGCAGTGAGCAGGTAAACCGCAGTATCTACAAAAATATTTTTGAGATAGATATTTGATTAAAGGGCAGTTCTCAAAAGGTGGGAGCAAACACAGACCTCAACTTTGAAGCTTCAACACCAAATAACTTTCATTTTAAATAACTCAAAAATTTTTGAGTTAAATTATAATACTGTATAGAGAAAAGAATTGACATAAATTATTGAAAAATTGCTCTTCAAATGCCCTTAAAAAATATTTTCTTTGCTACAAGGCACAATTTTGGACATACCAAAACGTTAACTGAGCAAATGTACCATTAAAAATTTTTTTTTTTTAATTATTTCCAAACGTTTCAAAAAAAAAATTAAAGGTATGAATCTTACACTGAATAATTTTTTGTTAATATTTTACACAAATAACAAAAGTAAAGACAGATTATTTACTTTGTAAACGATTTTAGAAAAAAGTAAGTTTGAAATTTGATGTATGTCCAAAAGTTACGATCTTTACAATGTTATTATTTGAGAACTAAGTATATGATGTTTTCGTTTTAAAGGTATTTATCGATCCTGAGAATCAATTTTTAATTGTTTAAAAGTGTTTTCATAAGCTTTTATGCAGTATCTTAGAAGAAAAATAATTTTTCTTAAACATACATGTGAGATGTCCAAATGGCGTTACGATCTTGACGCCGATAATTCTGTCCGTTTATTCATAATTTTTGATCATCGACTGTCTTCTAACCTCAATAAAAAAGGTATTATAATGTTATCTTCTTTAATCCATTGGTATTTTGCATAATTAATACGTTACACATTGAACAATGCATAAATTACAGTAGAAACATGGCTGGTTATGATCGATCGAAAGCCATTTTGCGCTAAAATTGCCAAGCAAACTCCGTTGGCGACAACATAGTGTACGATAAGCTAAAGGTTACCAGAGGGGAATTCCAGTTTGACAAATGTAGTTTTCCGTCAGCTGCAACAGTTTTGGCGACTTTATCACCTGCGCTAGCAATTTTTTTTTCCCCGCTTTTATTATTTTAGAATTTTTTTTTTCTCTTTCTTTTCAAAACATAATTTAACGATCTCCAAATAGAAATACGAATTTCTTTTTTCAATAATTATTTTTAGGCATCGTTTTAATTTTTATGACATTAAAAAAAATATTCATTTATAAAACTGATGTCACTTTTTACATTTGTATTATTTTTAATTTGAAGCTTTTTTTAACCTTTCATCAACTTTTTCAAAATCATTCCAAAACTTGATTATATGTAAAGAGCAGTATGTATGGCCATTCAAGTACTTGATTAATATCCTCTTTATTATTAAATTGCAAAATTCAAAAAATAGTAAATAAAATTTTCATTGGAAAAGTTAAAAATCAGATTAACAATTGTAAACTAGTATGTTGTGGCCATCACGAAACTTTCTTCTATATTTTTCTTTTTTTTCTGATCCCTCCCCATGCTTGACAATATGCAATATTCCCAACAAAAACAAAATTACACATGCAAAAACTAGACGACCGTCCAAATGTTTGAATTATTGCAAAAGCAAAGCAAAGTGCGAAAATTGAAAGTTATTTTAAAAGCCTTGCTTGAATTAATTATAAATATTTTATTTGTTAACAAACATAAGATGGCAACAGTTAAAAATTTTAAATCATTGAGATAATATTTCCGACTAGCAAAAGTACCCGGCGTTGCCTGGGTCAGTAATAATTGTTAGAAAAAATCGTTATTTGCTTTTATTTTCTGTTTTAAGTGAAAGAATTTAAAACACATCTTTTTGACGTGATTAAAAATCGAGTTTCTTCCTTACCCATAAAACTAAAATAGCAATAAGTATAAAGAACAAAGTAGTATTGATTTAGAACCGAAAGCACTATATTTAAGCATATACAAATTTAAAAAACATGAAATTAATCTTCTCATGTTTAAAAAGATTAATCTGTTGATACTTTTTTTTTAACATGGAGTCTAAAACCTTCTCTGTATGGCTAATGAAGTACGAAGTGATTAAAAAAAAGTAGCTGCGCTCGTAATCCCCTTATACTTGCTTTAGTTATTTCGGGAAATTTCAATCATTGTGGCTCTTGGTGCGATTTTGCCGAATTTGCGAAAGTCGTTTCGAGGTACCTTCGATGATGCTCCCCCATTCTTTCCTTACTTTGTAAAACGGTATGATATTAATTTTCGTTACAGAGATATCGTCGCCAGATGCTGAGATATTTTTGGTCACCATAAAATGGCGCTAAACAGTTTCATCCGAAATGTTACCAAAATAAGTAATAAAATTTGGTGATTGTTTGAAATTGTGCAAAAAGAAAAATTAATGGAAGTTTTTGCGCTGTTTATGGATTTGCCTAATTTAGTTGCTGGATTATTTAACACAGTAGAAAAAGTCTTTTGAAAATTCTTTGATTGGCGATATTTCGTTTACATGGTGAAAGCTGAGAAACATTATGACGTAGTCTTCGGCTGCAAAAACAGCAACGTTGAAAAAGCTGCCAAATGCATCAGCTACGGAAATCTTTCTGCAAAAATTTTGGCGATCTGCTGGTTGTTTGGATAATGAGTAAGTGTTCAATCAGCATAAATAATAATAAAAACTATTAATTACATTAAAGTTCCGTTTAAATGGAAAATCATCAGCCAAATCATGTTTTATTTGCCAATCTTGTGCAAAAATCTTACTTCAAGATTTGACTTGAGAAAAGCCTTGAACAATCACGAAAAGCAAAGAAAGTCAACAATACAACAATTGTCGCTATCGACAGGGAGTTGAGATGATACACTAAATACTGTATTGAGTTGAGGAAAGCCTTCGAACATGGATCTAAAAAGCTCATAACTCGTTTTTTATTCTACTTAGAAATTTCGAACAGGTGCCATCTTCAGCAGAAAAATCAGAGCTTTCGATGGACATATAATGTAAATATGTGCAAGTATTTTTTCATCCCAATATTAGAGAATTTATACAAAAATTGTGTTTTATTGCCCCCCTAAGGGGGTTTTGCCCCCCATAACGGGACGAAAACTACCCTATGTGTTATTCTGATGCATAAGCTATATTATTGTAAAGTTTCATCAAAATCCGTTCAGTAGTTTTTGCGTGAAAGAGTAACAAACATCCATACATCCATCCATACATCCATACATCCATCCATACAGACAAACTTTCGCATATATAATATTAGTAAGATCATTTCCATACAGTTAAAATCACGAGAAATACGCAGACGACAATCTATTACGATTTATCTTTCTTATTGTTGCATTAATAAAGCTATTTTTATTCGCAGAAAAAAAAAATCAACACCTCTTGGAGCGATTGGCGTCAAAATTGAACCAAAGCCTGTTTACATATGGATTAACATATGTTCCAAATTTCAACCAGAACGTAGTATTACTTCTTGAGATAGGGCACTCACAATGAAAAAAAAGAACGGGCGATTGCGCTACTCCCTTTCTAGCTGTTGACACCAAAATAAAATCAGCTCTTATACCCACTAAGGGCTACTTGCAAATAAATTTTTCTTTCATTCCGTTCATTATTTCTTGAGATACAGCAGTCACAATTGACGACAAAAAACGTTCTATAGCTCAACCCCCGTTTGAGTTATTGACACCAAAATTGAATCAGCACCTGTTCCTGTTGATGGCAACATATGGACCAAATTTTGTTTGATTCCGCCAATTACTTCCTGAGGAATAGCAAGCACGCGTAACTCAAAAAACGTCCCATTGCTCCACCCCCCTTGGAGGAATTCGCGCCAAAAACCAATGGGCACAAGTTCACATAGGGCACATATGTGTACCAAATTTCGTTCGATTTCATGCGGTAGTTTTTGCTGTAGAGCGGCCACAAAAAACTGGTCACACACAGACGTGACACACATACACACACACACATACACACACACACAAACACACACACACACACACACACACACACACACACACACAGACAGACAGACATTTTCCAAAAATAGTCGAAATGGACTCAGCATACCTCAAAGCGTTCGAATCCGTCAAAATTCGAAATTCGAAAATTTGCTCGAATCCAATACTTTCTTCTATATATTAGATATATAAGAAAGTAAAAATGGTGAAACTTACATTAAGATGATGTCCAAAATCCGTTACCTACAGGACAACAATGTCCAAAATCTGCTACCTACAGACTGCTGATTTAATTTGCTAATTAACAATTTTTACAAATACCTGCTATCTTTTCATGTTCATATATTGTGTTCTAGGTATGCATACTATAGAATAAAAGCAAAATTGATGTCAAATTTGAAAATTTTTGAAATTGCTCAAAGTTAACTTTTTTGCTCCCACTTTTGAGAACTGCCCTAAACGCGTTTTTAATGCCCCACAAACAGCAAAATATGGGAATTGGACGTTCTTTTCGTGCTTTCTTCTCAGCGTGAACCAAATACGCAATTTTGTATATCTCAAGTAAAATCGATGTCAAAAAAGAAAAAAAAAAGAAAGAAAATTAATTTGAATTCCGAAATTTTGAATTCAAATTATGTTTTTCGCAATCACGAACTGAGACAGGACCCTACTCATTTGAGTTATTGTTTCTAGAAACGGCTCCTGTCCCCCCCTCCCCCAAGTCTACCTCTCCTCCTGGGCGGTTACTTGTGCATAGTTGTGTGTGTGCGTAGACCTGTGTGTATGCACGTAAGTGTGTGTGAGTGTATGTGTGTGTGTATGTGTGTGAAGTCGTGTGTGTGTATGTGTGTGAAGTCGTGTGTGTGTATTTGTGTGTGTGTGTGAACGTGCGTGTGTGTAGGACATGGACGCCTCCAACCAGGAGAAGCGGATAGCTCAAAACCGGAGCAGCCGCGCCGCGCCGCCAGCAGAGGACGGTGGACGGTGGTGCTGCAGTGGCTTCTGGTCCAAGTTGAAAAAGGCACGAACGCCAAAAACGGTCAAATGAGAACAATAAGCAATCGTGATTGCTCAAAAAGAAGGAAAAGAAAACGAAAGTTTACAGACACTGTTGTTCACTTTTCCGAGGTCAGAATAGTACATAGTAGTTATGCTTTCAAAAAATTCGAATTTATCTTTTTAAAGGAAAAAAACTCAACGAAGTCAATTATAATGACGATGCTTGAGGAATAATAAGACTATAATTCATGGAACACATTCAGGAAAGTTATGAAAGGCAAAACTTGAGAAGTATTAGTAAGTACTTACTGAAATTTACTTTTCCATTCTAAGATGAAATTCTTCATTTCAGATGCGATTTCTGTGAAGAAAATAATAAAAACAAGGTTAACTACTTAGTTGTGAGCCGATGCAAAAAAAGCGTTTTACATAGGTTACGTTTCCCAATATCGACAATTTTAACGTGATTCAATGGATGTCTCTAAGTCTCTAAGTATCGCTAATAGCACAAAATTGAAATCAAATTCCAAAAAAATTTTTTTTTGCCAAGTTGGCGTCAAAAACTTGGCGACCAATACCTTGGCGATATATTGCGAAGTATTCGCCAGCTTATGAGTTTGCATTGTAACTAGCACAGATTTTTCCCGAAAAGGTGTAAAATGTCCCTTTTGGGACATCCGAATGTAACCAAAAGGGGAATGTCACAACTAGACCCCACTAAGAGTCTACATTACAAATTTCAACTTTCTACGGCATACCGTTTTTGAATTACGGGAGATACATACTCAGACTCACATACACATATACGGACGTCAAGAGAAAACTCTTGGTAATTAAGTCGGGGATCCTCAAAATGGAAGTCCATACGTTCTTTGGTACACATGCACGTGCGGTCGGACCGGAAAAACAACTCAACACTCATTCAGGGGTGAGCAAAATGGGAACTTCGGCTGATATTTGAGTGAAATTTTTTCGCACTCCCTTAACTGTGTAAAAAGAAGTAAAAATTATAGAAAATTGGTGATTAAACAAAGAATGAAATGAAAATAATATTCATTCAAAAATATTTTTTGGCCTAGATTATGTTCTAAAATCCCTAAATGTTTATAACCACATCATAGGGATTAAGTTCTGGAAAGAAAAAAACATTTCTTGCACTAAACACATATTTCAATTAATACTTTATCACGAATAATGTGTTCTGTTTAAATGTCATTTAAAAAACATTACGTATTTTGGGCTCTTCTGACATAAAATTAAACGTCCACTTTGTTTTATAGTGGCAACCTAAATTTTTAACCAATGACGGATTCAGAAATTTTTCAAGTTGGGGCGATTTATTTTACGTCTTTATATAAAAAAGCACTCATTCGATTGCTAAAAGCCGAATTTAACGTTCGAAACAAACAATTTAATCCTAAAACACACGCATACAAAGAATCACTTGCACAAAATGGCTTACTTTCAAGAGCTTCCTCGGGGGTTGGAGCATGGTTGTGTAATTCATCAGCCAAACCTTTAAATTTAAAAAAAAAAAAAAAAAAGAGCAAAATGTGATCATAATCAGAAATGTAGCTAAAGTATTTTTTAAAATCAAAGTAAAAATGCTCCTTGATCAGGTTTAGGGGAGTGAAATTCATTGTGGAAGAGTTAAATAAATATACGAAAACAGCGGGGACGATACAAAAATAGTGATGGATTCCATATAAAATAAAAAAATAAATAAATAACTTTCTGGGGATACAATGGAAGACAGAGGGGAAAGATGAGATGTGTACTAGTTGATTTCTAACATTCAGAATGTATGATATTTTGTATTTTAAAAAGAACGAAATACAGTCGACTTCCGCTACAACGCGATTCGACTTCCGCGAAATGGCCATAACGCGAATTTTTCACGAGTAACGAATTTTAGAGCTAACGTGAGTTTTTCGTCCACAACACGAGATTTTTTGGAAGGAAATATCGGCTTCGTTGTAAGCTATAAGTAAATATTGATTTCGTGAATGTTATTACATCCCTTTAAGCATCACTGACAGCGAAAGCTCCCACAGCAAACTTGTCTATTCATCGCGTTGCTAGTGCATCAACTAACCACTCAGCAACTTTCATTTATTCATTTTTTTCATTCTAAATATTAAAGTTGATGAAATATAATGGCACCTTCATTTTAAGTTTGTGAAGATGGGAAGAAAAAGAAAGTTTCTGATTAAAAGAAAAAAAGGCTGATTATTGATATGGTTGAACAACTACAAAACGGCGACGGTAGCGCGACAATAGTATGAATGAATCTTCCATACGTAAATTAAAAGTCAAAACAAAAAGATATCCGTAAAAGTTCAGAACTTAGTTTCAATATTGAAGCTTGCATTGCAGTCTTGCAAAGTAAATGTGTATTATGAAAATGTAAACTACTCTTGTATTCTGGAAAAAAGAGATCAGGAAGAGGGGCTGTTGCCACAAATTGAAACGTTAAAAAGGGAACGGCGAAGCAACCGTATTTAAAAATGTATCAGGTAAGAATAACTATATCTGATCATGGAACATTATCTTATGGAGCATCATTATCAATTTTTAACTCACAAATATTGTTACTGTATCTACTGTACAACACTATTATATTGCAACATTTTATTATTACTACATACTATGCGAAACGTGTTTCGGCTTTCCCTTCCATTGATCATTCATTTTGTGTATCTTAAGTATTTAATGTAGAATAAAACAGTTTTGTGTTTTTTTAATACAGTAAAAGTTCAGTTATTTATGTAAGAAAATGTAGTGTATAGTTGAGGAATACTTTAAAGCAGTTTGAGTGGTGTTCATAAGTGCCTGAATGAATTTGGTATGCTTCTAAAAAAAACTTCGTATACATATATTCAGTAAGTTACCGCCCTACAGCCAGGGCTAAGGCAGAAATACATGAAATACACCACCAGCTCAGTCAATTCCAGCCAAGGACTGCAGTTTCGTGCTTATTAGCACTCATCAGCCCGGCACAGGAGTGACTGAGCTGGAGGTGAAAACCTCTTAAGGAAGAGTGCCAAACAAACTGGTAGCTAATACAGAATTAGCACTGACCAGACGAGTGACCGAAACAATGGTTCGGTTCAACTCTAATATTGAAGGCAAGGCAGTATTCAGTAAGTTACAGCCCTACATTTACATGTCTTTCCAATAATGTCAAAAAGAAAACTGTGAGACAATTCACTTTTTATTGATAGATTTAATGAAGAAAGTAGTGCCTAAATTTCAGCTAAGCCTAAAAAAGTTCGAGCTAAAAACGCAAATTTCTCCCTCAGTAATTAATTTAGAGCAATGAAACAAATTGTTTAGAACGCGGAAAAATCTACCCTTTTCAACGATGTATAACATTAATATGTGCAAGTAATTTTTCACTCCCATATTCGAGAATTTATGTAAAATTTGGACCTAAATTGGAATAAAAAAAAAGAACTATTTATCGGATTTTTTTTCGAATTATAGCCTATGTCACAGAAAGAAAGCACCTTTCATATAGGGAAGGAATTTTTCAAAGGTGCAGTGGTTCCGGAGATTACCTCGAACATATAAACACACAAAAATCCGCTCTCTCTCTTTATAATATTAGTACAGATTATTATAAATGCTAGACATTCATATATCATTATGATCGCTAAGTAATTTTCAAAATTTAATTTTTAGTTTTGAATTTAGTTTTACTTTTACATAAATTTTTATGATCATGGTATATTTGGTGGCAAAATGGTTATGAAGGTTTTAAGGCACCCATGCATTAATTTACTAGAAGTCTCTCACTGTTTGTGACAAAACTTGTAATTTACTGCCTTAAAATTTCAAGGGAGCATTTTCAGCACTTTTAAATTTTAAAATCTTGCATTTATCAAAGCAATATGTATCTTTTAATGCTAAAATTTAAAACGAAAAAATGTAAAAATAAAAGAAAACGTTGAAATTTTGAAAAACTACCAGAAATACGCAAAAATAATAACTCTACAGTTAGACTTGATAATATCAAATGACCTGCAAACGGATATATTTACAAGTTTTAAACTACTTTAAAGTTGAAAAAAGCAAAAGTTTTCAAAAGAAATACGAAGCAATTACAAAAATTGCTACTAGAACAATTCAACTTCAGCGGTCTCTAAAAAAAAGAATGTGCAACTATTTTCGTAGGAATATTGTATTTTCTGACATATGATGCTTCAAGGCCTTTGGAATTTTTTTTTTTTTTTCTTAGTTAACGAATGTGGTAAACGAAACTTGATTTTTAAGCATCTTTCAGCGTTCGTCCTACGGTCTGTAGAAGCGGTTTTTATTAACACTGAAGCAGTAAGTAATATAGATTTCATCAAAGCATGATTTTATGCTGAATAAAATATTTCTAAAAGTTATGCATTTCAACGCGGACTACTCTTGGGCCATTTCACAGTATTTTGTCCAAATGTCGAGTTCGCAACGTGACACTTTTTTGGCATAACTATATAATTTATGTTTGATTAGCACAAAATTTTATTCTGAGTTAACCTTACTAACACATTAACTCAAATTTTAAAAATGTGGCAGACTCTACATTAAGAAAAAACTGTGAAATGACCCTTTTTTACTAAAAGAAGTTTACTAAAATAAGGAAAAATAAATTTACCTTTCGGGTGATTATTTGGCAAAGCATCAGTTTCTTCTTCGTAAAAGGAGCTCATTCTAAAATAATGTTGCAAGTATAAAAGAACACAATTTAAAGTTGTTTTCCAATAAACTATGCTGCCACAAAATAAAAGTGTTTCACTTAAAATAGTTAAAGTATGATATTCCATATAAAATATGCACAGAAATTTCAGGCATTCAAATTACCTTTAAAAATTTTATGATTTCAAGTTCCTTTTATCAAAATGTTAATACTCGATGCGAATTATGAATGTTTACCTCTCTACAGATCAAAAATTGAAGTTTAAGTCGAACTCTTGAAATAGCAATAAAAACAAAGAATAAAATAACGATCGTCTGCCATTTGTCGCTTAAGTTTTTAAATGTTTTTCTCTGTTTTTTAATGCTAGCCTTCGTAATAATTTTAATGCAGCGTAATAAAGTTTAAGAAATGTATAGTTAAAATTGTAATATTTTACGAATCAGCAAGATTTTTTTAAAATATCAAAATAAAATTGATTTTGGGACATTTATGGCATATTGCTGCCTTTGTGTACTTAGAAAAGTTTACAGAGGTTTGATGGAATCGGAACTCCAGCGCTCGAATACGCTACCTTGCGGTTATTTACAAAACTGCAAATGAAACTAAAACATTGCCACGTTGCGTTCCACGTGTGTCTGTTGACGTAAACACAGGCAGTTTGTTCTGAGTATTTATTAACGCAATCGATGTGTCTTAGTTTGCTTTCAACTACAGAAATTAATTCGTCCCTTAGTAGTATTCTCGAACTTCTCAAAATAATGTTAGTTTTCATTATTTCCTTAATAATTGGTGAAAGCGAAAATTCTGGATTAACAAACTTGGATAACGTTATACAAGGTAAAAAATTTTATTGTTTTGTATGAATTTGTAAGAATATGGGGGTTTTTTTAATCTTAAATTAATTAAACTTACCATATTTTACAGCAGCATTTAGTTGGAATGGACAGTATGCAAAATATTTTCTTGAATATATTATTGTAGAACAAAATGAATAACCGAGAAAGAATTTACTTTATTCCTTTTATTCTCAGCTGAAAGGTTTCGCCAAATTTGTTTAGGGTTATAGTTTTGGTATTGTGCGAGCAAAGTAGCCTTGGCGAGATTTCGCGTTTTTAGTTAAACCATTTTTAATTTTTATCATGAGTGGAATAAAATGGTAGTAAGATTACAGAATTCGATAAGTGAAAAGAAATAATGGTCAATCAACTGAAAAGAAAACTACCACCATATATCCGTGAGAATTTTGTTGATGATTTGCATAACATGACACAATTAAATCGTAACTCAGAAATTAGAAAAATCGAAACAGAAAATTTTTAAATTAACCGATTCGGGAATTCGAGAGAAATAACTCAGCTACAAATGGAAAACAATAAGCGCTAGCCAAGCAAGGCAAAAAAGTATCATCTTCTTTCGATAACAATTTGTAATGTCATATTGAATTTTCTAGCATTAATTGTTATTCTTGTCAGGCCACAATTATTATTTAGTTTTATCAAGAATTGATAAATATCGAATTCAACATCGTGGAAATAGCTGCTTAGAACTACGAACTACGTAGTTTGCATTAATCTTTGACGTTTAGTAATGCTTCTTCAATTCTCATTTCTTTCTACGTGGGCCAGAATATCCACAAGACTGAAAATTAATTTAAAAAGAATAAAGCGAAAAAATCATACGTACGAACAAAAATCACAACCCCTTTAGCATTTTCTTCGTTACCATGTGCGTTTGTTTTAGTTTTTAAGTCCGCCATTAGACAGTGACTTCAGTGCCCCCTATAGTTCGTTGGAGTTGCGAATTAGAGTCAGTTGGAGGGGTCAGTTGGAAGGTGAAACAATGTTTCAACTTTAGATATTTCCCTTTATTTTCGATGCATACAAGTTTTGCGCCCCGAATCCAAGACTACACTTTCTGAAAGTAACTGGGTATGAAATTTTCGACTTTATAACTGTTTGTTACTGAATGAAATCATTCTTCCTTTCGCACAAGAGTGTTTCCGTTTACCCCAGAGACTAGGGTGTCAGTGGAAACACTAAATTTATTTTTCCCATGAGGTTGCTGTAGATAATTGCATTAGTAGAGAAAAATGTGTTAATATGAGCAATCTCGTTTGATTTTGATTTAAAGTTACTTTCAATTCAAAAAATTCCGGATTTTTGTCTTTCTTTAACAATTACAACAAGTATCCTAAGTGCTAGAAGACAAAATGAAAACGCTCCTGAAAAAAATGGGTAGTAAATATGGGCCCTCTTAAAAAAGTCACCAAAAATAGTTTAATAACAGGCTGAAAATGCAAAAATGGTAGAGAAAAAATGGGGTGTATATATGGGTCCCCTTAAAAAGTCAGCAAAAATAGTTTAAAAACAGGATGAAACTACAAGATGGTAGAGAATTTATTTATTACAGAAAAAAGAATATATTTACAGAAATCGCTAACATAACTGGCTCTTTCAGCCCCGGCACAATCTAAGTGTACACACATCTGGCACGTAACACATTTCACACACACCTTTCTCCAAATGTCTTCAGAGAACTTTCTATCAAGAAAGAAGTTGCATCGCTTGAAAAAAAATTTTGTTCTTAAAAAAAAATTAATTTGAATTTTTGGCATCTTGAGTTTAAATTATGTTTTTCGCAATCACGAGCGTGTGTATGCGCGTGTGTGTTTGTGTAGGCGCATGTGTGTGGGTGCGTGTGTGTGTGAGTGTATGTATGCATGTGTGTGAGTGAGTGTTGTGTACGCGCGTGTGCGTGTAGGCGTTCGTGTGTGTGTGTGTATTTAGGCATGTGTGTTTGTGTCTGTGTGCAGGCATGAGTGTGTGTATGTGTGTGTGTAGGAATGTGTGTATGTGTAGGTGTGTGTGTGTGTGTGTGTGCTTGTGTAGGTGTGTGTCTGTGCGTGTGTTGGTGTGTGTATGTATGCGTGTGAATGGACGCAACCTGGAAACGGTTTTCGCAAGAGGAGCAGCATCGTGAGGCGGCCGGTCGACGGAGATGCTGCAGAGGGTGCTGGCATAAAATAAAATCAGCGTAACATCAAAAACAGTCAAATAAGAACAATAAGCAATCGTGATTGCTCAAAAAAAAAAAAAAAAAAAAAAAAAAAACGAGGTGGTATAATTATAGCCACTATTTAAATGGGTGCCCATATTTACACCAACTACATATAAAAAATGTGACCACTTTCACATATAATGAAAAGGCGTGTGTAACTAAATGTGAGCTTCAAAAAGTAGCTTAAGATCTACGCTTTCAGGGTAGTACTGTGAAATTGCTTCTAACTAAACATAAATACTGGAAAAGAAAATTTTACATGCCTCTTAAAGGTTCGCAAAAAACACCAATTTGCACAATAAACGGCTGTAGAAACACTACTTGAAAGAATGTTTCCAACTGCTCTCTGCTACCTTACATTAGTACATGTCACCATATAGGGTAACGGCACCTGTAACAGACGTGCTTAAGACATCGCTCTCAGGTTAACTCTATTTTCTGAGCCTTTTACATTTAATCTTTTTAAACGATTTTTCTATCATGCAACTACATCTCATCTAACGTCTGGCTGCTTTTGGATCCTCTGAATTAATTAATTCTATTTTTATTTATTCAATTTTCAGAAAAGGTCCAACCCCCAGTAACAGACATCGAAAAATCTGACGACATCCAATAACGGATATGATGAAGAAAGGATGAGTAATGGACAAAATTCGCTTTTTATCTTCAAAATATGCAAAAGTTTTTTATTTTTAGAACTAAAGCCTTATTAAATTTAAATGAACATGCTGACCTCGTGGTGGCTGTTCGTAACTTTCTACCACTGCCTTGCAAATACCATGGCTCATAAAATTCACTCTAATAACACTAGATGGTTGCACCGTATTCATGGGCCACAGCAACATCAGTTTTACCCGATTAAAATTCTTGTTATTAAAATCTAAACTTACAACTGTCTGACAGGCTCGGACTGGCCGGTCTGCCCGAGGGCAGGTGCGCCCTCCTACCTATTTAAGATAAAATACAATGCAAACGCCTTCACTGAAAAAAAAAATTAAATATATAAATTACTTGATAAACAAATACTAGCGGAAAGTTTTCTAATTGATTTGAAAGCTCTCTCCCTCATCCCATTTTAAAATCTCGAAAATTTTCCTCCAAGCTCCGCTTCCCCTAGTGTCATCGAAGATCGTTTAACATTTTGTGCTTTTAGAGCTTTCAATTTCAAAAAAATGCCGAGGATGATTCATTAAATATCTTCCTTTGATGTGCTACAATCGCGTTTTTAAAACTCCTATTTCGAAAAAACTCTAGGGGCGATCCTAGCGTCAATAAAGATGGTCAACAACTGTGCTTTTAGGAATCCAATTTCAAAATAATTCGTTTTTTTTTTTTTTTTTTTTTTTTTTTTTTTGTCTATTCTAAAGAGAAAATAGTGCTGGCTCCCAGAGGAGCAACAAATGTTTATTTAACTATTAACAACGACAAAAAAAGAATGTCTTACTGTTTTGATAACTGCCAATGCACTCAGGGCCGATCCTAGAGTGTCGGCCGCCCGTGTGCAAAGATCTAATGTGCCGCCCCTCAAGAGTAATTTGCATATTTTGACTAATCTTTGATGTCCATATAAACATTTCTTCAAATTTCTATATCAAGTTCTAATTAAAAAAAAAAAAAAAAAAACAAGAATGATGAACTGATAAAAAGGAAGAAAAGTTTTATAGTGTTGAAACTCCTTAGGCACAATTTATATCTTTGAAGAAAGTAATAGGTACCAAAATTTACTAGTCGTAAAAACGCATTTTATAGTCTGTCTTCGGTTACATCGGAGAAAGGACGGAGGAAGGGGAATCAGGGGAGGGGAATTGCTCCCAGAAAATTATCGAAATTGGCGTACGAAAATAATTTTGGTAATCTTTGGTTGCAAGGAGAAAAGAGTCGGGTATATTCAAGGTGCATGGAGAAATTTTCGAAATTGACGTCGAATATCGCAATTTCGGGAACTTTTTCGAGATTTCAGGGGAAATAGTCCAGTCAATAGGTAGAAAAAAACGGGCTTGCCTTACAAAAAATGGGGTCAAAGATTTTATTTTTTAAATTTGTGTATACTAGTGCCAATATGAAAAAACCAAGTTATCCAACACGAAAGACCTCGGGAGAAGTTTTGGGGGCCGAAACCCCCCCAAAAATTGTGACTTTTTGTAATATTTTCAAAATATCTCAAAAATGGTTAAAATTACAAAAAAACTTCCAATGCAAATGCTAAAGAGGATTAAATTTCCTTCAACTTTTGTCACTACAACATTTTTGTAGCATGAAAAGCAAGGGAGTTACAGCTTCTTGAAAGTCACACTTTTTCTGAACCCCCTCAGCGAAGTGCGTGAAAGCGCATCGGATAACGGAGGAAAAATGGAGAAACGCCGGCAGTCTGACCTTGGAAATCATTTATCTTTCACAACTGAGGGTAAATGCCTCCGTTCCCTTTAACTTAAACAAAACACCCCCATTCCATCCCCCCTTTTTTTTCTCCAAATGAGATGAAGCGACTCAATAGCTACTTATGTTGGTCACTTCAGCGTTTGAGCCAGATATGTTTTATCAATTTGTGTGTTCTGTATTACAATTTTTTTCCCTAGAACTGAATACGCCTGACCAAGGTGTTTTATTATTATTATTATTATTATTATTATTATTATTATTATTATTATTATTATTTGCAAAATCAGTTTGCGTGAATGCGAAATAAAGATTGTGATGGAAAAGGGAATATAAAATCTTCAAAGATGCAGCGCAAAACGGCAAAATGAAGAACATCAGCGTTTTTTTGAAGTTCTTAAAAGAAGTGACAATTCACACTGCCTGTCAAAAATGCTATATCAATGAGCAATCAATCTCTTCCCTTGAAGTAATGGTTGAACCTAACATGTCAACTAAATTCCTCAAGAAAGATTTCTGACAAATTATAACAACAAGAATCGTCTTATTCAACTTCTTGAGACATATTTCGAAGAGTGTGAGATTGAAGTCAGGCAGACTCAAGATGATGCCGACTTACTTACTGCTCTTTCAAAGGCAAAATAAATTGAAAAGTTTGTTATAGTGGGCTAGAGGATATAGATCTGTTGGTGCTGATGACAGCTTTAGGACAGCCTTTCAGCAACTTGTTCCTTTTAAAACCTGGAAGAGGGAGTACTTGTGATTTGTTTTTTTTTTCCCACTAAATCTTTTAAGTTTGACCCCAGCAATATTCTTTTCATCCATGCGTTTAGTGGGTATGATACGACTTCGGCAATCTTTGGCCAAGGCAAAATTAAGTTGTACAAAATAGTCAAAAAAGAAAATAAACTCCTGAAATTAAGGAAGCTATTGAAGAATTTAGTCTAATCACGATGACAGATTGTCATCGTTTTTCACGATGACAATCTGTCATCGTGATGCCTTAGCTGCAGCCGGAGAAAACATTTTGCAAATATTATACACAGGTGACGTAAAGTGTTTGAACCTATCTTTGGATACTTTGCAATGTAATCTTTTTATAAAACTAGTACAGGGCTAAGATAAATCTTGAAGGGCTATCTCCAACGTGCGGAGAGGGGGGGGGGCGTTATCACTCATATCGGTTCTACCACCAAATTCAAAGTTAGTTGAGCAACATAATTGATCAAGAGAAGTGGGGTTGGGAACGCAGAACGCAAGATTTAATGCATGTTGACACGAAAAGAGATTCAGTTACTCAGAATCTTTTGAAAATTGTACCTTGTACCTGCAAGAAAAATTGCACTAGAGCCTGTTCTTGTCATAAGGCAGGTTTAAAATGCTCCAGCACGTGCAAACACTGCAGTGGCACAAATTGTAAAAATGTTGCAGAAATTTCATCTTTGGATGAGACTGCTGAAGAAGATGATTTGTTCCAGGAGCTTTTAGAATTACCGCAACAAGGAGATGAATAATTAAAGGACCACAGCTTCTTTCTACTCCCTACAGATTCTGAACCGGGAGAACATGGACCTTCAAAACGGCTTCGAAGAAGATAAACAGCGTATTTTGTTGTCCTTTCTCTATTTGCTTTAAGGTCGAATGAATCTCTCTGTAATTTCGATCTGTATTATTCTGTCTGTAATTAATCTGTATTAAGCTTCTACAGTTGGATTTTAATGGTAATTCTTTTGAGTTTTTCAGGCCTCAAAAAGTCAGTTTCTGCAGAATTTTTTCAAAGTGTTCATTACGTATTGCTACTGTACCTTTATTTATGCATTATTATATCTATTGTATGCTTATTATCACTCTAATATTTATTCATTCACATTTATATTTTCGAATATTGCATTTTCACTTGTAATAGAATAGATGGTACGAATTATGTGCTTTAAATGAATGAGAAGATTATGTAATTCAATTACAAACTGCAATATAAATCATATGTTATTGGAGTCTGACTGAAGACTACCTCTGTCAGACTAGAAATATTAGTTCGTGAGCGGTGGGGGAGGGTTTATTATTATTATTGTATCAGAGCATAGGATGCATGACTGTGTTGATTGTTTGTTTATTAGCTGCCTAATATTCTTTCCTTCACATTAATATTTCAAAATCGCATCTTTATTTGCAATAATTAGACTAGTATGTACGAATTACATCCCTCAAATGAATGTATATATTGTGTAATCCAGTTATAAATAGCAATTTATCATCTATTATTGGAGTCTGATGAAGAATACCTCTGTCAGATCAGAAAAGTTAGTTCGTGAGCAGTGGGGAAGGTTTTTTTTTTTAATTATTGCATTGTCGTATGTGCTTTAAATGAATGTGTATATATGTATTTCAGTTTCATAATACATCGTTTGTTTTTGGAGTCTAGTGGGAACTAATCTGTCAGCCAGAAATGCTACTCTGTGTCTAGCGGTGGGGGGGGGGTGGAGTAAGAAACTCAAACTACTCTAACTGTCGATAAACTCTCTGAAACTAAAGTTTCTATTCAAGTTCTAATAATTATGACGCCTTGCTTTCGGTGTGAAAGCTTTTTTTTTTCGGAGTGGAGGAAAACTGCCTATTTTCAAAGAGCTATAGCAAGCTTGTTATTTGTGCTACAAAAAAGTTGTAAATACAAAAATTGTAGGAAATTTTATGTTCTTTAAACCTTACATTTAAAACTTTTTTCTAAGTTGAACCATTTCGGAGATATTTTGGAAAAAACAAAAAAAGTCATAAATTTTTGTGGTTTTTCGGCCCCCAGAAGTTCTTCCGGGGTCTTTCGTGTTGGATAACTTGGTTTTTCCATGTCGGCACCAATATGTACAAATTAAAAAAATAAAATCTTTGACCCCATTTTTTGCAAGGTAAAATGTATCTATTGACTGGACTAAAAAGTAATGTTGGAGTTCTCTCCTAAAATTCTTTCAAAATTGAAATCAATTCGAAGGTTTTTCTTGTGACCGTAGCTTAGGAAAATTTTCTGAAACTGAAGTTTTAAACAAGCAGTTTTGGGTTATCTTTGTTGACGTTGCTAGAGGGAGAAAAATTCAATCATCTCCTATCGAAAGTTTTCGAAATTGAAGTTTAAAACGCAAATTTAGGCTGCCTTTGGTGCCGATAGGGGATCGGACGGCCTTCCTCCGGTAATTTCTCGGCATTATTGTTTCAAAAACCCATTTTTGGCTATATTTGAAAACGATAGGGAAAACGTGAAAATATTCCAGACCGAAATATTTTTTGGAACTAAAATCCATTTTAAGCTATTTTTGGGAAGGAAGGATTTTGAAGCTCCCAAGTGGATATTTCTAAAAGCGCAATTTTATGCTATCTTTGGTGACGTTAACAAAACTGGGAAGCTTCGGCGGATCTTTCGAATATTTTTCGATATTAATATCTGAAAAACACAACTATAAACTTTTGTCCATCGCACTTCGACGATTGATGGGTATATGCCCTTGCGCCTTGAAAAGTTACAGAAGCCAGGCAGTTCACCTCCCGAGTTTTTTAGAAAATCGTATTTTACGCATTGTTTGATAACGATGGGACAAAGAGCGGACGGGGGTTCAGTGTGCCCTCACGAACTGTTTTTTGAAAATGAAGTCAATTTCAGACTGAGGGGGTGGGATTAGAGACTAATTGAGACTATCTTTGGTAGTAATGTTTGGGAATGGATATCAGGGCCGTCCATCGCAAAAATTTCGAAAAAGAAATACGAAAAATGTCTCTAAGCAAATTTTGATGACATTAAGAAGGGCCGTCTTCTAAAAACACATTTTGAATTTTAAAGCCAACATTTTCAGGCTATGTTTGATTAAGTTAAAGTGGAAGGGGTGAATCAGATTTAATTGGGTCCTTAAGATAGGGGGTTCAAACAGCTAAATTTTCCGAAATTAAAGTCCTAAAAATGCAATTTTAAGCCTTCTTTAGTCTCATCAAGGAGGTCATGGCATTCTTTTGTATCTTCGTTTTGGAGCCACGTTTAAATTTACTACCCGGAGCAAGAGCCCTGATTTGAAACCGGGCAGTTCATTCGTGATTTTAATTCGAAAAAAATGCTGTAAAGGGGGGGATATTGCAAAATTTTAGTTCGGCATTCATATATGTTTAACTCTCAGGGGAGTCGCAATTTTCCACTGTCTCTCCACGCATCCGCGATTGTTGAAAACAGAATTTGTTGTTTGAAATGCTTGCGAGAGTATCTAATCAGTATAGCTTTTTTAAAATATAATATATAAAATGTCTTCATGGTTTAGGTCTATAAAAGCTTGGGGGGGGGGGGGTAAACATTAGTGACCACCCTGGGCCCTGAGTGCTCTTTTTAGAAGGCACCCTTTCATGCTTCAAGAGAGAGGGGGCCATTTCCCTCATCTCCCCTCCCCTGTATCCATGCCTGATTACCGGTTCTGTCACAAATTTTGCAACCAAATGAAGCATGTGTGTAAAGAGTAGATATTAATGGACAATGAACCAGCACAATGTTCCCTAACAATCTATTTTTCTTAAACTATGCTATGCTGTCGGGAAATCGGCACTTACTTTGATAATTGAACATTTAAAATTCAGCACATTTATTAGACTTATTATAAGTTAGTTATCTTGTGAGAAATTCTTGAGGAATTTTGCTTGATTAAGAGAATTATATGATGTGGCCTGCGGCCGCCCTTGTGCGATGCACACCTGCTAGGATCGGCCCTGAATGCACTTGGTGATATAGCTCCACCAATGGTGGTGTTGAAGTACGAGAGAGTGCCCGATATCTTTGGGGAAAGCGTTCCTGATGAATGGGGCATGAGGAAATCTGAAAACGGGTGGATGACTGGGGCCACATTTTCTTAATATATCACAAAAATATTTGAACCGTGGGTTGAAGAAAATGAGATCCCTTGCCCAGTATTTTTTTTTTCCCCTTATGGATGGCCACTCATCGCTCTTAGCACCATTTGAATGACTTTTGTATAAAGAAAAATATAATTATGATTGCTTTGCCGCCGAATATGACTCACTTCATGCCGCCGATGGAATTCTCCATGTTTAAGTCCTTAATAAAAATCTGGAAGACGACAGTGCATAGTTGGCGAGTGGAACACATGAACATGATGCTGAAAAAGAAATACATTTGTCCCTAATTGGATGACGTCATAAGAGGAATCTCACCAGTAGTAGTGAAAAGTGACTTCAGAAAATGTGGACTTTTATCCTGGGACATGACAGCCACAGTACTGTTTTCTGAAAAAACGATTACCTCGAATCTCACTAGTTCAAAACCTACTTCCAATGGCAACAAGCGTTGTCAATCCTGGAGCGATTCATCACGAAGATATCATATAGTTACTTAAAGAATCACCCCAAGGTACTGGTCATATTGAGGATTCATCTCTCCTAATAACTTTGAAAAGAATGCGAAAGCATTGCCTGATGGAGCTTGCTAGGGAAGAGATTTTGGATACATCTCAAGGAGAGCTCTTTGACGATGCGCTCAGTGATGGGATGGGTAATGCAGTATATACTGCAAACGATATCTTTCCAATCAACACTCACTATTGGCAGGTGAATATGACATTGAACTTGTTCTGTCGGAACCCCTCAAAGGCTTTCTTAACTTCCTGCCTCCCCCCCCCCCACCCCTCCAAAAAAAAAACGAGTCGGATGATCCAGCCAGTTTAAGCCGCATCAGTTGATAACTCTAGAAGCTATTGTTCATAATGACCCCAATACACCAGTGAAATCCAACAACTTTTCAGAGCATGTTGCAGAAGCCACCTTTCAAACTCAAGAAATTACGCCTGTAAAACCTAAAAAGTTACCAGTACTGCGTCCTTTCAAACGTGCTCTCAGTTGGTCAGAACCTTGTAAAATGACCGTGGTCTTGTAGCAACGTAATATAAAGAGCGTAAAATAAACAACTTTACAGACACAGAAGAAATAATCCTGTGAAGTTCATCTAATGGTTAATAAGTTAAAATTCAATACTTTGACCTTGAGGACAAAAGATGCATAAATGTGCGGCAGTGTATAACCGCACTTCATTAGTTTTACCTTTGTTTTAGCAAATAATTGGTGGAAAAAGTGTAGGAAATCAATGTACTCAATTTTGCAAAATATATATATATATATAATTTGAATTCTGACACTTTGAATTCGAATTATGTTTTTCGCAATCACGAGTTGCGACAGGATCCTACTCATTGGAGGCTATTGTTTCTAGAAACGGCTCCTGTCCTCCCAAGACTGTCCCTGCTGGTGGACAGTGCTGCTAGTTGAGGCTAGGACCAGAGGAGCAGCTCCGTCCTCCGGTGGACGGCGGTGCTGCAGAGGCCCCTGGTCCATTCTGAAAAAGGAACCGAACATCAAGGCGGTCAAATGAAAGCAATAAGCAATCATGATTGCTCAAAAAAAAATTTCATCAAATCAATTTTCCCTGAATTTTCGTTATTTTTTCGAACTTCCCTGATTTTTTCTCTGATCTGTCAAAAATATTCAACAATTTTCAAAAATTATGACAAAAAGTACTATACATACGAGGATTTAAAAAACTAACATCATTTCTGAAGTTAACAGCCTAATTTTACCCAAAAATCGGAAAAAGCGCTAAGAACCACTTCCTTGGTAGGTCTCAGCATGTTTCTCCATAGTCAAGTAAGTTTGCATTTGATTATAACATTTGCACATAAACAAATATGACAATGCACAATAACCAAATCAAGAAACCGCCAGTTCTACTATTCAACTTCAGTTGTAGCCCTATCATGATGTCACAGAATCAAGAAACTTTTTTTCCCCCTACCGGGAAAAATTTGTCACTTTGAATTTTAAAAAATTGTAAAAAAAAGCTTTTGCAATTTTTTTATTTTTCTGAAGAAGGGGAAATGTCTTGTCTACTACATACTAAATTTCAGAAAGAAAGCTCTCATACATTTTGTAGGATGGGTTTAGAAAGAATTAAACCCAGGAAAAAGTGAAAATAGTTTTTTTTTCAAAATTTTATAAAATTTAAAAAAAAAAAAACTTTTGAAGAGGAAGACATGTTTTGACTATTACATACTAAATTTTCAGAAAGAAATATGTAATACTTTTTGGGGGATGGGTATAGAAAAAAGTTAAACCCAGGGAAAAATGCAAAATAAAGGTTTTTTCAAAAAATCATAAAAAATTCAAAAATCGGTCAATTTCCAAAATTTTTTCGGTCGTCATATTTGAAATGAAATTCTCTACACTATGGTACCAAAAATGTTTTCCTGGTGCGTCTAATGGTTGGGGGTCTGTGACGTGACCCCCAACCATTAGACACAAAAAAGGGCTAAAAATGACATAAAAATTTAATTAAGAAAAAACTAATTAGAAATTAAGAATTTCAGGTTCTAGGTGAACGCCCCCGGGGTATGTTTGATTTTTGTGCCAAGTTTCAGGGCTGTAGATGCTATGGGGGCTTCTGGCCATCGAGTACAAACAAACCAACAAACAAACAAACACCGTCGCTCTTATATATAGAGATTCCCGTCTTTCTTTATGTATAGCTATAGACTGATATATAGATAATCCGGACTAAGGAGTTTTTCTGGTTTTGGGGGCATTATTTAAAAAAAAAAAGTTTTTTTTGGGGGGGGGGATTTTTTAAAAAATCGCAGAAGTATTAAATACAAAAATTAAACTAGATCTGACAGAATTAAGATAGGGCAACTAATAATATTTGAACAGGCCCAAAAATAATACAACGCAAGCTTCTCTGTTTAGTTTTAAAAATAATGCTAAAAACTATTATATTCTATTCAGTTGAAGCGGGGGATTGAAGATTCAAGGACAGTCTTGTGTAAATCTTTACCTTTCGAAATAATTTTGCTTTTGTGAAGTTTTGTTGAAACTTTTAAGGGGCAAGGAGGGTTGATTAAGTTAAGGGTCAAAGATTAGCTTAAAAGCGGAAGGGCACGGTGCCCTCCTTAAAAGTCTTAGGGGAAACCTGTCCACTTTCCTTTTAATGTTTTCAAACATATTATAAGATTATGTTTTCAAAATTTCAATATCGAAAAGTTCCGAAGGAGAGTCGACTGATTCCCTAGTTACTAATTTAGTTTAAAATTGGTTCGATTAGACTTCAGTTCTGAAATGCTTCCAAATGAGATCACTGAGCCTCCTTCGCTGTAACGTGACCAAAGATAGTTTTTCGTTTTTTACTAGTTCAACGTTGAAAGGTTTTCGTCGAGAACACTTGTTGCTTCTCTGTTATGTTAATTTCCCCAAGGGTAGCCTGAAATTGCATTTCTAAAACTTCACATTTCGGAGAATTACTGAGAAGAGCCCCCAACATTCTATTGTAAACATAAGACTAAAATGTAGTACTTTAATTTCGGGAAAAAAAAGAAACAAACAAAATTGTTGGGAGACCTCTTCTTTTCTCTCTCTTCTAACTTTACCGAAAACTGTAAAATTGCGGTTCTGATATCAATTTTGAAAATATCGCTTGGAAGGAATTTAGAACCCCTTCTCTCGATTATCTTCTCCTTAAGCCTGTATAGATCAACCAGTTTCAAAAAAGCTCTGGGGGAATTCACCTCATTCTTCCCTTTCCTCGTGTCCTTCCTATGTTGTCAGTATAGGCTAAAGATGTGCCCTTTAAGACTTGTAACCATTAGTATCCTTCTTACAAGGCACATCACAATGTGTCAGTATTTCTTTTATTCCACGTTTCACAATTTTCTTTTTTTGGATCTTTCAAATTTGACTTAGAAACTGAAAGGAAAATAGGAACTAGAGGTAGCTTAATGTCTTTGCTCGACCTTGGAAGAATTGAGGCTTGGAAGAATTGATTGCAACTGGGTTGACTGCTAGAGAGTAACCACGCCAAGCATTTCTTGACGCTGGTCGCTGGCACCAAAAATCAGCTGATTGCGTGATGCGGCACTGTGATGCTTGAGGTGGCACCGGTGGGACAGCAGCGTGTTCCCGAACGTAACTCAATGGGGTTGTTTCCTTTAGTTAAAAGTACTATTTTTAGTCACTGAAATTAATAAAATAAGCAAAAAAGACCATAGAGTGAGAAAAAAACTTTCATTTTCCCAACACTTAATTTTAAAGTGTCCGATTTTGAAAGTAAGGCGTGGTCTTTATGACGTCACAAATGATGTACTTTGGCGCATCTGTCTACTACGTTTCCACGTTATGATGATCAACAAGCGAATTAAATATTGTGTTCTACACTTGCTATCAACCATATCGTTGCCAGTACATGTGTGTAAAGAAGCAAATTAAATAGTGTGCTCTGTGAATGGCATCAGTGAATGGTATTTCATCATTTGTGATGTCATCGGCAGAAGCATAAACAATGAAAGCGCACTAATTAGGGTAATTTTTTAAAAATACTAAACTTTGTCAAATTATTTAAAAAATTGTCAGATCCTATGTTTTTAAGCATGCTCTTTCAGAAAAAAAAACGCTTTTAAAATTTCGGAAAACAACCCCATTGTAAGCTGAGTAAACAGTCAGTTTCAGTTTATCAAGGAAGGAGGCATACAAATGTTCACCCATAACCACCAACTCAATACAGCATACAAAACATTTTAGCATTCTTTATGTTGGGGTGTAAAAAGAGTTCAATACAATGAATGGATAAATTACTGTTCAAACAAGAAAACTTTGAAAAAGGTTTTCTATGAAGCAAAAAATAATGTTAAGAAGTTGGAAAAAGAGTAAATTATAAAAACAATGATTTATTATTAAAAATAAAATATACATTTAAATAAATAAAACTCATGTTCCAAGATTATGTACAGGATGGTTTCGGAAGTACTTCAAATCCTAAAAAAAAAAATAAGTAAATATCATTGTTTAATATTAATAATTTATGTTTTTCCCATTGAGAAGGAATAGATGGAGAGAGTGCAACCTTACTATCCCGATACGGCAACAGTACCATGTGACCTGGGCAGTAATATCGAGTTGACCGTAATTGCTGGAGAAGTTTTCATAAGCTAAAGTCATGAATGATAAAAACATTTAACTGTAGAAGGGAAAAATTAGATTTATAGCATTAGTGCAGTATTGTAGTATTATAAACTGAAAAAAAAAGATACACCAGAAGGTCCAGTAACTTTTTACAGGTATGTACGAATGTTTTTTTACTTCTAAATATTAAAAAAAAACTTATCTATGCATTCAACGAGTACATATCCCACAGTTGTCTATAATATTTAAGTTTTTGTACCGATTTTACCTATAAATGTAATAAAACATTGTATATCATGAATGCAAATAACATTTTAGTTCCATACAAACACTTTCTACTTAACTATTAATTAATTTAACAGCTTTCAAGTACTTTGTGTACATTTGCTTTGTTGGCGAGTAACTTCTCGCCAAGTTCCTGTGAACAGTTGATGCATTTAAAACAAGTTTTAGATTTGATTGAATTTAAATATTAGTATGCCTGCGTATGAAATAATTTCAAAATATTGATTGCAAGACATAAGAATCCATAAATTTTCGGTCAATAACAAAACATTTTAAACATATATTTCTATATACCTGTCATTACAAGGAATAAAAATCAAAACACATGAAAAATGCAGTTACATTATATTTTAAAGTCCGGGAAGAAGGGGAGAGGGGGAGTCCAAATGACAGGTATCTGTTATTGTATTCATTATTATTTAAATCTGGAAAAAGGTTCGCTGCGTTGCCTATGCCACTAACAATAATCAGAAACAATACCTTTCAGAACTTATCTTTCAGCATTGCTCAAAACCCTGTTAATCTTCTAATAATTCTTATAGGGAAAGTTTCAGTACTATTTTTTAAAACACACACACACACATTCAATTTAACTATAACGATGAACAACATAAAAACTCATCATAATAATTCAGGCTGAAAACTTTCGCTTACTCACAACACAATTGGTCAATTTAATGTTCTCAGAAAAAATAACACTCTTATTTGTCAAAACATGTTTCCAAAACATAATAAAAATAAATTTACGCAGACGATTAATTAAAAAATTGGGCAGTTGAATAATTCTATTTTGTTTTCTTCTTGCTTGGCTTTAATCTTTTTTAATAATATTGCTTCATGGAAGCCTTTTAATTTTCATAAAATGTCTCGATCCACCAGAAAATGTTTGTAAAAATTATATATAAATTAGTAATGCTAATAACTGTTGCATATTTATTTACGTAGATAGTTAAAACAGGAAGAAAGACACATTCTAAAAACCTTCTGGTAAACAATCAACGTTTAAGAGTCTAAATTCAAGATAATAAAATCAACAAACCTTTACATTATGTGCTGAAACACAATTCAAAATACAATTCATCCGAATCAGTCCTTATTAAAAGATTTGTACTGCATATTATTTGCTACTTTGGTAAGCTTGGTGTACAACTACTGATTGCTAGTTTTGCGTGTTCGGAATTAGAGTCAGCTCTAAAATTCCCGGATTTGGAGTCAGGTTTGAAGTAAAATGGTCGGAGCCAGAGTTTGAAGGTTTTGAAACTCCCTAGTTGAATTCGGAGTCAGATTGCTTTTGGAATGAAAGAGTTGGGGTCGGAGTCAAAAAAGGCTCTAAATTTCCCTGAGTTGGAGTCGGTTCTTTTTCTTCCGACTCCGCAACCCTAATTTGCTGCAGGACTGCGGAGTCGGACTGATTTTGGAGTTAAAGAGTCGGAGTCAGAGATAAAAGGTTTTGAAACTCCAAATCAAAATCCGAGTCGGACTGCTTTTTGTGTGAAGGAGTCAGAGTTGAAGGCTCTAAAGTTCCCTGAGTCGGAGTCTGTCATTTTCTTCCGACTCCACAACCCTAAATCATAGCAAGGCTGCGGAGTCGGACTGATTTTTAAGTAAAATAGTCGGAGTCGAATGCTCTAAATTCTCCGAGTTGGTCATTTTACTTCCAACTCCGCATCCCTAATTTGTAGCAGGGCTGTGGAGTCGGACTCTGAGCTGGACTGATTTTGATGCAAAGAGTCAGAGTCCGACGGCTTTTAATCTCCGAGTTGAATTCATAGTCGGACTGTGTTTTGGGTGAAGGAGTTGGAGTCAGTCTGTTATTTTTTCTAGAACTCCTCAGCTCTGATTTGTGGCCTCGACATCATAGTTAGCACTGTCGCATGAAAAATGTTTAAAGCCAAAAGAGTGATTGCGTGCCAAAACGCAACAACTTCCCAGCCAAACTAGTCACCTGACCTGGGAAACATCGGGTGACAAGCTTATCTCATTCAGACATTTGCTGTCGCTTCCTCCATTAGTATTCCTTCTCAATGGTTTTTCCACATTATATATACATTATACACACACACACACACACATATATATGAGCAAAAACAATAGATTTAAACTATTTAGCTTACTTTTTCCTCAATAGAGGGCTTAACCACTCCAAAAGCATATTCAAAATGCTCCATTTTTATTTCTATTTCTGATACAAAGGAAGTTGAGCTGATTTGGTCATCCATTGCCTTAAAAAATGCTTCCCTAACAAGATAAGCAAGATCGGCACCACTAAAAAATTAAAAATAAAAAAAATTATCTTTCATAAAAATACAAAAAATTTCTTAAATAGATATATAAATAAAAAAATAAATAGATATAGATTTCAAGAAATTTACCTAAAACCAGAGCACCTTGAATCAAGGCCTACTGTTTCTAGTTTGATATCATCAGACATCTTTGGAGCAGTTTTGTTCTGAAAATATCGCAAAAACAAAGATTTGTTAAACAAAAATACATAGTAAGGGTCAATATGAAAAGGTATTAAAGATTTTTACTGAATAAACAAAGCAATGAAGTCATAAATAATAATTTTTCAACAACAGATAAAAGTTTTCAGTTATACAAAATAAATAAAAAGTGAAATGAAATAGCTTTATAATGAATCAAATTAATTTAAGTTTTATACAATGAAACTTTGCATTATTCATGCTATAATCTACAATTTATGCAGAATTTCAATTAATTTCCTCACTTAAAAATTCAGTAAAGGTAGTAGGAACTGCAGTAAGGAAATTAGTATGAGATGAAATTGCTGCTTTCAAAGTTTGAATGTTTTTGGGATATTTTCTTGAATGCTGAAATCAAATTTAGAACCAGAAAGATCCTATCTAATACCATTTATTTTATAAAGTTAATGTAAGGTTAGTTTAAAAAAAACATTTGTTCAATTGTTAATGACACAATTAATGTAAATATATTTCCATAACTACTACATAATAAAGTAACATTGGAATCTGTGAAACTTTCATTTCAGTTTTGTGAAGAAACGAGCTCGTAGCTATGTGTACGACTTTCCGTAGACGTGTCAAACGAAAAAAATTTTTTTAGTGCCCCTCATATCTCATCACTTCATCAGGTAACACCAATATTGTTTTCTTTAATTGATTTTTCAATTTTTTATAGCACTTAGAAATCAAAATAATGTCTTTTCATCAAAAATATTGATACTTTTGCTGCTTTAAGATTATGTTGAAATGAGAGAGAGAGAGAGAAAAAAACATTGCTAGCTGTAAAACCTTATTAACTTATAAGTCAGTTTGGTTTTCTTGATTTCAGGTGATTCGGTAATGAGTTATGATGAGGGGAACTACATTTTTTTTTATCTTTTGAGATCCACAGAGAGTTGATGTCAAAATGGCTCATTTCTTCATAAAAATTAATGAAATTTTCGGAATATTTTTTTAATGTTATTTTATTTTGTAGTAGTTACAGAAATGAAACATTAACAGTGTCATCAAAACAAATTATCGAAAATATGCTTTTTCTTTTGCATCAAATCAACAGATGCTTCTTAGTTGACATGGGGTGCAAGCACTTTACAAAGTTAGAGCATTTTTAATCAACATGTATTAAAAATCAGTCATTAAATCAGTAAGTTTTGTACATGAAATATTGCTTTTTCTTTAACATAAAAAAAATATTACATATAATGTTTTTGATATCATTCATGTAGTTTTTGAACACAAGTAAAGGAATTTTGCAAAATAACTTTACCCAAGAGAAGTAATGGAAAAATTTGTCTACTTTACCTTTGTAATACTCTTTAAGATTTCCACCCGACCAGCAGGTGAAGGTATATCGACAAAGATACGTTTTTCCAATCGACCAGGTCTAAGCATAGCTGAATCAATTTTCTCCATTCTGTTTGTAGCGCCAATAACGAAGACTTGATGACGGGGTTCCATCCCATCCATCTCTGTTAGCAGCTGATTCACGACACGTTCAGCAGCAGCATTCTATGCGTATGAAGAAAATAAAAAGTTTAAATCTCAAGACCTTACACATGGTAGTAACAAATTCCAGGGAAAAAAGTTCCCTGATAATTCTCTGATTGAGCGCCAAAAGTTTCCATGACTTTAGAATCATGACTTTCAAACAAAGGTGAAGGAGCTTGTAAAGGTTTTTTTGCAAATTAATGATTTTTCATCTTGAAACTGAGTGGCAATTTTTCAATATTTGGTTATTGTTTTCTCATACAACTTATTATTTTCTGAATGGTAGTCAATAAAAAGTAAACTATGAAAAAACAAAATGCTATTTTTTCCAATATTGTTTTGTTTGGAAAAAATGACATTTCTTTCATTTTGCTCAATGGAAAAAAAAACTACCAAGATTAGTCGCTATGGCAAATGTAAAAGATAATTTTCCCTGATATCAGGAGAATTTTTTTAATCCTCTAAAAATTCCCTGACTTTTTCCTGAAATTAAAATTTTTCTGGTAATTCCCTGATTCGCATGTTGTGTTATCACCATATTGCACACCACTTACAGAGTACTTTTTTGCATTTAGTTGCAAGCAGGGCTGTGCCGTCAATATGTGCAAGGTCGTGCAAGGCACAATGGCGCCAGAGCCAAAAAGGCGCCGAGCTCTACCGATCAAAAATGCTCAAAATGAAGGAAAAAGGAACTCTAACGGAAAAGCAACATGGAACTCTTTATATTTATATCTAATGGAGGCAGCGAAATTATACTACTCATTGAAACAATTAATCTGTCTCGCTGAGAAGTGAAAAAGAAAAGTTATTGACTTGTTGTGTCTAAACATGCTTTTCAAAAGCGCTATCTTTTACACTGAAAACAAGTGACTTTAATTAATGCATACATTAGCATTTTCCTTCTTAATGTGGAGTCGTGAATGTTATTTTGGTACGTCTGTATTACACAAAGTTGAGCATACGAGGAGCAATAAATTTACTTATCTCCATTTTGGGTCTTGCGGTGAACATCTTATATTATAATTTGTGCAATCATAGTATTTTTGTGATTTTTAATTCGTTGTAATTCCGCTACTTCATGTTATCATACATAAAAAAATACGGTAAGCACATTTGCATATTAATTAGATGTGCTTAATATTCATACAGCGTAGACTATAATTTAGTTTATTTTTTAAGGTTCGAAAAATAACAAATTGATCATAATTATTCGATAAAAAAAAAAAAACTTTGGAGAGACTATATGTTTGTTTTGGATCTTAATTTCAATGCCTTTTGCAATGGTTCCGTATTTTAGAATTTTTGATTTTACCGGAAATGATTTTAGTTTCATGTTTGTTTTGGATCTTAATTTCAATGCCTTTTGCAATGGTTCCGTATTTTAGAATTTTTGATTTTACCGGAAATGATTTTAGTTTCAGATTTGAAAGGGAAGTATCCTCCACACTTCAATTTAGAAATCTATATAGTACTCTGTTGTCATGTTTTGACAGGCATAATACTTTGAATAATTGTTATCAATTAGAGAGATATTTAGATTAACTTTGATAATTAAAAAAATTTCTTTTTCCAAAAATGCATTAGCATATTAAAGGCGGGGTTTGTCAAACCAGGGCCATCCTGGAAAAAAAACCCTGCACGGTTTTTTTTTCGGGCAGGCATACTTGAAAAAACCACTATCTCGGTAAAGTGTATTTTTCACAATTTTCTATATTTTAAAACATGTTCTTCAGAAACAAACTAAATATTGACCAATATGAATTCCAGAAATAGACATCTTGCTTTTTGGACAGTATATCAAATATTAGAAACGTAAGCTGCAATAATTATTTTGATCCAGGGTCGGATTAAGGCATGGGCACATGGGGCACGGGCCCAGGGCAGTAACATTTTGGGGTCCCCAAATGTGTAGCTGAAGTTTTTTTTTCAAAATGAAGCAAAATCAAATTGCACCATAACAAAAGCAAATATTAAGTCTAGGAAAAGAAATTCTATTACAATTATAACCTCTTTCCTAAATCTCAGAGTCACTACAAGCCTTATATTATATTTTATTACATTTTAATTGTTATATAAGGTATATTTTTGATATTTATGTTCTATTGCTACCAGGAAGTTCAGAAACATCTCATATTATTATATTTTCGAGGTTTACAATGGAATGTAAAACATTACCATAGTTAGCGTTGATGTAGTAAAAACTTGAGTCTCAAAATATTTTATTAATATCTACCATATGGCAGGGGAATGGGGGTGGTTGGGGGCACTAAATTAAGTTCATGCCCAGTATCCTTAAAAGTGTTGGTCAGGCCCTGTTTCGATCATTCCAAGATTTTTTTTTTTTAATTGTTGGGGTAAAATGTTTTGATTAACTGAAACTGGCAATCTCTTTTTTCATGGCAGCTCAATGCTAGGTTTCCAAGAGAAAAAGTCAGATTCCAAAAGTCAATTTCTATCGCCCTTCCCTTACATCCGTCCATACTCGAAATAAATTCGAGATATGAAGCAAAAACGTACACTTTGTTCCAAAATTGAAAATTTGCAGATTGTTTTTCATTAAATTTTCAATAAATTAAATGCCAAACGTATTTTTTTCCATATTACATTTGTCCACAAAACCAGATCCCAGGAGTTAACAATATTTTGCTTGAACGCCATTGCATAAAGGCGCTCAAAAGACATTTGCACGACGGCGTCGATCAGTCTTGGCGCAGCCCTGGTTGCAAGATCACTTTAGTTGCTGCTTTGGGTGCAACATTTTGCGAGTGGTTTGTCCAATGTAAATCTTGAAGTAAAAAATGCTGAACCATTGAAGTTTAGAGCCTGTTAAAGAGTAAAATAAGAATTAAATAAATTATCATTTCAGTGCAACATTTCTTACAACTTTTGTAAAGGAAAGAAGTCTTGTGTGGACTACGCTACTTTCTTTTGTATCTATTAAGTAATTAATGTTTTTTAATAACTCGAAAGAATGGGCATATATACTCATGTACGAACGTTAGAAACAATAGTTTTTGAGTAAATATCTTTTCAAACATTTTTCTACACGTAAATGCGTGATGAATGTGGCATACTTTTAAATATAAAGAAAAGTAATGTTTTTATTAGCGTCAGTTATTTAAAATTTAAGATGCAAAGTAATGACAGTTCAGTTACAACATCCACAGACTGTAGTTTCATCTTTGTTATGGACTCGGCAGTCTGGAATAGCCAATAACAAAGCTGGAGGCAGATGTCCATTCATTATAACTGAGATTAAGCCACCAGCAAGGGTCTGCAAGCAATGATGTGGTTCATTTTGTAAAATGAAGGGAAAACTTTACATAATGAGCAGCTAGATTCTTATCTAGGGGAGCAAACAGGAGACAATCCTTAAGCCAAAGCTTAGACATAACAACAGAATACTGTACAGTATATTGCCTTGGGTAGGTAAATGGCAGTATCTGCACAAATGAGTTTTCTAGATATTTTAAGAAACATGTTGTGGATTCAATAGTAACAAAAGGAGAATTTTGGAATTGGAGATTTTTTGTTTTGAGCTTTTTATCCAGCAGAAACCAAATAACCAAGCTTGTACAATAAAGTTAACTTACCCTAAACGACAAAAACGCAATAAAATTACATTTTTGAAGTTACTGTCCTTTACCCCATGATAGTATAATTGCATATGCATGAAAGATAAATTATGCATGTTTCACTTTGCCATAGGTTACACGTTAAATGGTTTCAAAATTGACAATCTTCTTTATCTGACTGTTTTCAAAATACCATTACATACCACATTGGAGCCAGATCGAGTGGGACATAAGGCATCTAGCTCATCGAAGAAGATAACACATGGGGCAGAGTTTCTGGCTCTTTGAAAGCACTGTCTTACAGCCTTTTCACTTTCACCTAAATACTGAAAATTAAATGTGAGAAAATGATTATGTGACTTATAACATTAAGTTCTGCCTTTCGCTACAGTTTCTAAATGTACATTTTAATACTTTTTCAACACAAACTACAAATTTTTCAATTAATGATCTTTTCTCTTCACAAAAAAAGAAAGAAAAGAAAAACATACATGATCACTCACACATTCAAAACTTAACTAAATACTACAAGACTTCACAATAAAAATATCGAGCATTAAAGTACTAAATTTACTGAATATATATTTGGATTAATTGAATTAAATAACACTAACATTTCAAAATTCATCAATGAGAATCACTTCACTATTGTGAAATTTGTTAAGTCAAAAATTAAAAGTAGAAATCAAAAATATGAAATCAAGATAGAATGCAATATCAACATATAACTCTAAAAACTAATTTCCTTTTATAATCTCCCAAAACAATGGAGGTACTTCAAGATAGCGTTTCTTAATCTTTTTACTCTTGAGAAATCCTGTAACAATATCCAAACTTCAAAGAAACCTAAAAGTTAATATTCTTTCAAAAAAAATTTTTTTTAATAGTCGGTAGGTACTTATATTAAATGATAATGAATGCAAAGAAAGATGTCTTATTAGGTGGTTGGAAGGCAGAATTGATGACAACATAAGATTAATAGTAGAGTTTTATGTTTTCCTGAAGATAAAGTTGACCCCTCCCTACTTCATCACAGAGGAAAAATCAAGAAGAGTTAAAAATCTGTACATAAATACTGGCAGGGGCAGATACAGGATTTCATTTTAGGAGAGGGGGGGGGGTCATTGCCACGGGTGACAGTGGACTCAAGTAACATTTTCTGAAAACAGTCTGAAATTTTCAATAACTATAAGGAAGCTTGACACTCCCCCCACCCCTCCTCACGTACAGGGATGAGAGTGGTCAGAGAGCAAAAAGGAGGAAATAGAAAAAACCAGGAATACAAATTCCAGGAAAACAAAGGTTAAGGGAGTGCTTTCTGTTTGATCAATCAGAGGCACTTGCTTAGTATTTTATGGTAAACTCCAACTTAAAAGTAAATTTTGAGTGTTATAATCTCATTGTAACTGACCAAATAGTTTCTCAAATAACTAAGTTTTGCAACAAAGAAGTGTCTGCGCTTGCTGCAGCAGTAACGAAGAAGTGTCTGCCGCTAAAGTATTATTTGAAAATAATTTTACAATGATAATCACAAGAAATAAGGATTAACCAATTTAGTTTATTTCATAACTTTTTAAAATCTCCATGTGGAGTTTTTTCCCCCAAGTATAAATATTTTTATATTATTAATTTTTATATGGTAAGATTTTCTGTTTAAAATTTAAGGGACTCCTTTTTTCCACCAAAGGATCCAAATCTGATTCATTAATAAGTCACTGGTACCAAGCTGCCAACTTTTGAAAATCTAAATTAGCAAAAATAAAAAATAACAATAAAATTGCAGATTACTATAATCACATGTTTTGAGGTTACAAGAAACCCCTTTTTCAATGTAGAACAAGCGAGCTTGTGGATGAAAAGAATCGTAACACAAGACTTGTTCGTGGAAACTACAACTTTTTTGTAGCAGTTGGCAGTTCTGGATATAGAGCTATTAGTTGCATGAACTTAATAATATTTTTAAAATCTAAATTGGTTTTTAAAAAAATAATACATACCATACTAAGCAGTTCTGGTCCTTTTACTGACAAGAAATTGATACTACATTCATTGGCAATGGCCTAAAATAGGAAATGAAAATTTAAATTTTTGTTTAAGTTAAGTAAAATAGGGGACATGCACGACTTAAAATAACTTTTTGTTGTTGTGAATGGAATTGATGTTCTTGATAAGAAATTTGACTCCATAATTATCAAAAATAAGAATTTTACTTACAAGATGTTGATCATCAGAAGTATCGAAGAGCAGTGAGTTCTTGCACTATATTTGTGTCATAAGTGTGAAGTATATAGCTTTGGTAATTTCCCTCAATTGCATCTATATTGCTTTCCCTAATTCCTCGGCAAGAAATAGGAAAAACACGATCACCTGACTCATTCATTGCCACATGGATAAGATCCGCGCGACCCGGAAGTTACGTAAGCGGCTGATGAGCCTAGCTCACCACAAAATGTAAATGCCCCCCCCCCAATTTTGGAATGATTCTAGGCTTTCTGAGGACTTCTTTTGGCCCTTAATGTATTCTGACACAAAGAATTATTTGCGCTCTTATAGAATTTGTTTGTCTTGATGTAGCCTATAAAATGTCTACTGCTCCAAATCAGCCGCATGATCAAAGTCAATACCCGGCCGAGAGAGCCCACATGGATGTGTTTGGTCCCTTAAAAGCAACAACAAAGGGAAACTCTTGTGTTCTAAGCATGATTGATGCGTTTTCAAAATATATACATTTAGTTCCATTATCAGATTTAAGGTCTAAAATCATCAGTAAAGCATTTTTTGATAATTACATTATCCATTGAAGTTGTCTGCCTACATTAATTGTTGATAATGCACCATATTTTAAAAGTATTGAATTCTGATTTTTGTAAAAAACTAGGTGTTAAGAAAAGGCAAATTTTCTTCCATTCAGCTCATGTTAATGGTAGAATTGAGAAGCCTAACCAATCCATTGCTAATATTTTAGCAACCATTTCCAATGATAGCGAAGAATGAGATGATTTATTGTCGCAGACTGCCTTTGCAATGAATTCTGCAGTTCATGAAGTTACTCATTTGTCACCATTTTACATTGAACACTTTCGTTATCCTAGGTTACACTGTTCTTTAAATGATCAGGCAGATAGATATGATTTACCTTCAGACTATGTGCAAAAGCTACTAAATTCCTTAGACAATATTTTTGTTAAAGTTTTACAAAACTTGAAAGAACAAGAGGACAAACATAGAGATTGTAGTAAAATTGGAAAGGATCAGAAGAGATTTGATTATCCAGTTGGATCCCTCTATTTTGTCAAAGCACCTATTGTTAAAAGTTTTCGATTTTTCAATTTTGTTTTTATATGATAGAGTAACATGTATGAACATCATAGGTGAAAATATTTTTGCGATACGAAAAGTAGTTTTTTTTAAATTAATTTTTAAAGTTCAAGCTCTTGTGACGTCAAATAGCATAGGAAGTGACGTCATCCCCTCTTCCGATAGGGGAGAAGCGAAGGTCACGCATTCGACTTCGAAGACGAAACGTAAAAGGCTTTCTCCTCGCATTTAACTCCTTGCGTTTCTGGAACATTAAACCTCTCATCCTCTCGAAAATATTCGAATATCTCATTGGTGTTACTTAAGGAAGATTATTTAGATTGTGCTTTAACGAATCCGGCCTTCATAGTGTGTTCAAAAGGATTATTGAATTTCTAAAAAATAAAAATATCAGCGCGCTCAAAATGTTCCTAGCGAAAACAAGGGATCTTCGGCGGAAGGCTGCCCATTTGCGCCCTGTGACGTAGGCTCGTGACGTTTCAGAAGCGCGCACTTTTGCACGTGGATTTTTAAAAATTCATTAAAAATCAACCACGGTGTTTTAAAATTCGGCAATGGTGAATTTTTTAGTTTTGAGGGTCAATTAACAATATCCAATAGCCAAAATATGAACATTTAATAGGTTGCAACTTACGTATTCAAAATTATCTCAAAAACTTTGTCCTAAATTTCAGGGTCCTTTTAGAGTAGTCGAACGATTTTCAAAGGTAAACTACAAAATTTGTAATGTTGCAAATCCTAGAAAAATTTTGAAACTTCATGCTAATTGTATGATACCTTTTACAGAACGATTCGAGTATTTGCATATAAAAGAAGATGCTAGTGATGAAACTTCCATTGATTTCACCGATTCTTGCAATATATGATTATACTAACTCGTATAATTTATGCTCTAGAAATATACCTCACACATAAAACATTATATATATATATATATATATATATATATATATATATATATATATATATATATATAAAACCATTTTTTTATGAATCACTGTAGTGGATAAAACTTTTACACGTGCGAAACAGGTGACCTGGTACGTCTTTGGATTGTTTTTTGGACATGGTTTTTATATTTTTAATGTTTTGTTGACGAATGGATAGCCTTTTTATCATGCTGAACAACGGACTGGATATGTTTACTTGGATTTCAAGGTAAGACAATTTTGTTATTGGCAGGTACTGTCCCGTGGAAGGCTAATTATCGGAACTTGTTTTCCTAATTAGTCGAGGCGAAACCCCCTGCTTTTAGTTTTAGGTTTGAGCTCTAGTTTATTGTTTTTAGCTTAACAAGTGGTGCGTTTGCCCATTGTTACTCTATATTACATGTACTGGAGCTTAAGCATTCTCTTCTAGTTTATAGTTAAAATTTTGGTCTTTTGACCATAATTAATGAATCCTCCACGGCTGATGAGCTCTGGATTCACTCTTTTTCTATTCCTACTTAATAGCTGTTTGCATTTTTCCTTTTTATCATCATTTGGTATTTATAATTTGTTTAATATTTGTAATTCTGTTTGCTTAATTTTATATATATATATATATATATATATATATATATATATATATATATATATATAAAGTTTGGTTTTTATTTCATATATATATATGTATATACATTTTTTTGTTTTTTTGCTTTCTAAAAATTAACAAACTGATTGATTGAATAATTATTTTTGGATATTAGTGTTATCAGAATATTAATATGTGGAAATGACAACTGTTGATTTAAATTATTGATGGTATTGCATTAAATAATGATTATTAAAAATAATAATTTTATTTAGAAGATATTGATCATCAGAAGTATTGGAGAGCAGTGAGTCCTTGTACTATATTTGTGCTATAAGTATGAAATAATTAGCTTCGGTAATTTTCCTCAATTGCATCATATATTGCATTCTGTACTTCCCCGGGGAGAAATAGGAAAAACACGATCATCTGATTCATTTGCCGCCACATGGATAAGATCCGCGCAACCTGGAAGTTACGTAAGTGGCAGATGAGCCTGGCTCGCCGCAACTTTCTGAATTTATGCCATACTGCTACACATTGGTAGGAAAAAGGAAGATAAGAATAAAGGAGGAGAATATATATCTTTTTAGCTGTTAAAACACACAAAGTATGTACTGAAGCAACTTTTTCTGGTTACGTAATGTACTATAAGAAAAAGCAACTAGGAAACAGCAAAATAACAACCTACTTTTGCTAAAAGTGTTTTGCCACAACCTTTAGGTCCATACAATAAGATTCCTTTACTGCTAGTGATATTGTTCTTCTCATAAATCTTTGGATACTTAACTGGCCACTAATAAATACAGAAATGGTCTTAGTTTTATTGATGATAGCTTAAAAAGTAAAATTCAATGTATTTTAATACAATTTGCAACTCCAGCGCTCGAATACGCTACCTTGCCGTGATTTACAAAACTGCCGAAGAAACTAAAACATTGCCACGTTGCGTTCCACGTGTGTCTGTTGACGTAAACACAGGCAGTTTGTTCTGAGTATTTATTAACGCAATCGATGTGTCTTAGTTTGCTTTCAGCTACAGAAATTAATTCGTCCCTTAGTAGTATTCTCGAGCTTCTAAAAATAATGTTAGTTTTCCTTATTTCCTTCTAAAATATGGGTTGATTGAGAAATGCTGAAAGCGAAAACTCTGGATTAACAAACTTGGATAATGTTATACAAAGTAAAAAATTTTATTGTTTTGTATGAATTTGTAAGAATATGAGTTTTTTTAATCTTAAATTAATTTAACTAACCATATTTTACAGTAGCATTTAGTTGGAATGGACAGTACGCAAAATATTTTCTTGAATATACTATCGTAGAACAAAATGAAAAATGTTTAACCGAGAAAGAATTTACTTTATTCCTTTTATTCTCAGCTGAAAAGTTTCGCCAAATTTGTTTAGGGTTATAGTTTTGGTATTGTGCGAACAAAGTAGCCTTGGCGAGATTTCGAGTTTTTAGTTAAACCATTTTTAATTTTTAACATGAGTGGAATAAAATGGTAGTAAGATTACAAATTCGATAAGTAAAAAGAAATAATGGTCAATCAAACTGAAAAGAAAACTACCACCATATATCCGTAAGAATTTTGTAGATGATTTGCATAACATGACATAATTAAATCGTAACTCAGAAATTAGAAACATCGAAACAGAAAAATTTTAAATTAACCGATTTGGGAATTCGAGAGAAATAACTCAGCTACAAATGCAAAACAATAAGCGCTAGCCGAGCAAAGCAAAAGCAAAAAAGTATCATCTTCTTTTGGTAATAATTTGTAATGTCACATTAAATTTTCTAGCATTAATTGTTATTCTTGTCAGGTCACAATTATTATTTAGTTTTATCAAGAATTGATAAATATCGAATTCAACATCGTGGAAATGGCTGCTTAGAACTACGAACTACGTAGTTTGCATTAATGTTTGAAGTTTAGTAATGCTTCTTGAATTCTAATATCTTTCTACGTGGGTCAAAATATCCTCAGGACTTAAAGTATTGATTTAAAAAGGATAAAACAAAAAAAATCATACATACGAACAAAAATCAAAACACTTTTAGCATTTTCTTCGTTAAAACGTGCATTTGTTTTAGTTTTTTCGTCCGCCATCAGACAGTGACTGCAGTGCCCCCTATAGTTCGTTGGAGTTGCGAATTACCTCAAAAAAGAAAGAAAACTTTTACCTTAACCTAACATTCATACTGCACTAAAAATTTAGCCAATAAGGATCATGATAATGCATTTTATGTGAGATAATATAGTTTCGTGTATTTTTAACTCGTTGAAATAATCCCTTCTGTTATTAACAAGTTTATCTCATAATTTCATTTCTATGCAGTATTAATACAGAAGTAATAACCCTACTATTTACACAGTATATAACAGGGATCAATGAACTAGAAACTGGTCCAAGTAAAAATGATTTTATTCCATTTAATTTATACACCTAAATCATATTAAAATTATTCATTTACAACTTCTTTTTGTAAAGTTTCAATATTATTTAGGTGATGTAATAATGTGCCATGCTTTTAATAAGATTTAAATACAAGTTGCAAAATAAGAATATTATTATCAAACTTACTTGGTGTAGCTCAAATAAGGGAGGTAAAATAGGTTTTGCCACAGAGATTTTAGTGAAATTTTAAAAATTTAGTTTTAAGCTGGATAAAAACTGGAAATAGAGATTATGAATGCTATTTTAAGTAAAATCTAAGATAAAATTAATGTGCAAAGTTACTCACAACTCCTCTATAAACAGTAATAGCAAGTTCTTTTCAAAACAGAATAAAAATGTTTCTGTGTTTTAAAATAGTGTTGAGTGAGAATGCTGCACAAAAAAGCAATGATTATGCACCAAATTTTTAATTCTTTTAAATTCATTACTAGTTTCTTTGCACATTACCAGAATGAAATGAAAATAGAGTAATGATACACATGCTTGTTTTATTACTCCAAATGAAATGCTTTTTAGAAGCACTTTTAATAAAATAAATTTTAATAATTTAAATAAAAAATTTAATTGCCATGCAACAAAAACCTCAAAAATAACAATCTTCCACCCCCCTTCCCGCACATTTTTCACTATTACAACATTAATTTTCTCTTCCTTGCAATTATACTAACATTATATATAAATATCTCTACATATCGTAACCTCAGAAAAACAGTAGGATATCTTACTGTTGTTTCTGGGATTAAAAATCTTATGGTTGGTCTGAGGCGACAATATAGTAATTGGTAATTCCGTAAAGTTGGGTGCAGTAAACGTGTACATGCGATTAAACCGTTCTCATTTCAAAAAGTGCAAAATATGATGACTAGCTGTTCTATTAGTTTTTGTCTTGTAAGAACTAAGTACAAGGAACTCGTGCCAGATGGCAGTACTGTTCATTCTGGTGAAAAGGATATGTTATGTAACCTTACTTTGTTTTTAGTTTTGTGTTTAGCAGTGATTTGAAATTTGTAAAGCTGTTTTTGGTTTGTTGCCAGTTTAATTTTAAATTTCATTTTTTTTTTTTTTTTGTGGCAAAATCATTTTAAGTTGAGCTGCTCTAACTACCTTTGTATAAACACTGAAAATTACTGTCTGTGTTTACATAATTTATGTGGTAAACCAGAGTTTCCCAAACTGTGGTCCGCGGATCCCAAAAAAGTTTCTGCTGCTGTCCAGCTAAAACATTTAATATAATTGAAATTGAAGGACGAGTAACGATATTTTAATTCAAAAAGGAAGCACATTTATGAGGAATAAAAAAGTTCTTGCTTAAGTACATGCAGGGTGCAGTAGCCCCTTCTCCCCCCTCGGAAAACTCAACACACTACACATTAATTTTGTGTGCATGACTTAACACACTCAAACTATGCTAACAGAGTTTTTTCATTAACTTCAAAACTCATTTTCATTAGTAAACTTTTTGTAGAAATTTGGTGATAACATTTTTATTCCTAATTGAATTTCAATTAGAATTTTACTTCCATAACTCATAATAACAATGTAAGAAATGAAAATCAGGCAAGATCTCTGAAAAATATATAGAACAATGAATAAATAAAAAAAGGGGGGGGGGGGAGCATAAAAATTTATTAGAAAAAAATAGATTAAACTGTGTTAAAATTATGTTTTTTTTTTGGCGCCCTCACCAGGGAGGGGGCCCGCGAAGTTCGTAATATTTCCGGAGGGGGTCCGTGGAGATCTGAAGTTTGGAAACTTCTATTCTATTCTATTATTCTATACATTTGCATGTCGTGGAGCAATTGTGTAGTTTTTGCAGGGTAAATGTGTATTGTAGTACACTCCTCAATGTTTTTGTGGTTCCTATAATCTCAAATCTTGCTTTTAATGTTCTGCTTTATTGAACCAGGCTGTTGAAGAAATACATGGAGGCTTTATAACTGCACACAGGGTTTATGAGATACCTAAAATGACTTTGTACAGTAGGCTTAAGGGTACTAAAGGTCAGATAAAAGGTTCATAATTCATACTGGAAAAGTAACAGAAGTCATTAGAAACAGATAAAGCTGATTTTTGCTGAAAATGATATGCATTTACCCTACTCCACTGATAAAATGAAAATACTAGCATTTTTTTTTTTTTTAATGACAAATGAGGCAGTGAGAAGCAAAGGGATGTATGTGAATCTCTCCTCTGTCTTGGGGCAAGAGATAGTACTAGTAACCCTGGTAGTGCTGTTATACAGCACGATTTAGAAAAACTTTTCAATGAAAGTCTACCTAGGACCTGATCTTTAACCGTGTTTTACTCAAAACTTGAAAACTTACTTACATCTCTTTGCTTCTTGTTGCCTCAAATATATTAAAATTGTTTTTAAAAAATTAAGTGTTTATGTCATTGGAAATATATTTCAAAACAAATGCACTCTTTTATTAGAAACATGAACAATTTTCCAGTTCTCACCAAAATTGAAGTTATCAGTTTCTTTTGGACATCAGCTAATCCTCCAACATCATCCCATGTAACATTAGGAACAGAAGCAAAACCTTCCCTTTTTGAGTAGGGAACGCAATTTTGAATAGCAGCCTATGGGAAAAAAATCCAAACAATAAGATGAAATGGCTTTATTTAAAAACATTTTTTGTTCTTACATTTAAACATGTTTACTAAGTTTGAAACTATAATGTAAATATCAGTTATTGAAATTAAAACTAAAATATTTAATTTGATTCAATTTAAAACACTTTTGTTCCACAGAAATTTGTTTGGCATCAATAAGGTTCATAAGAGAAGATAGATTATTAATGGTTCATACATAGACATTAAACTATCTTTGTTTTATATCCTGTCAAAAAGTTTGGATTTTATTTTGCGCAATAAACAACTTACTTTAAAATCTGACTGTTCAAAATAAAGGTTTTCAGTTTGCTCATCAAATACAGTTGATTTAGTTTTAAACCATTGTCGCACTGAAAAGGAAAAATACTTATTGTAAAAAAGGCAAAAACCTAACAAATTTTCAATAAAAAAATAAAGAAATTACAGGCAACAATAGAATGTGAAATACATTTTGTAATATGTATACACATAAAATTATACTTCTATTTTGATATGGGTGTTCTCATAATTATAAAAATCTAATGATTGTAACCTAGTAGTCAATGAAATCCTTCATACGTTATGGCGTAGAAAAGTTTGGACTCATTTCATAACCCTTCTGACTACCTCTAAATGACGGGCTTGATTAAGGAGTAAAAATCCAACATTACCTGCTAGAAGAGGAAGTTCTGTTTCCAAATCTACATTAATGTCGGGCAGTGGTGCTTCACCACCTTCTCCATCACAGTCTACTTTGTTTTCTTGAACAGTTGAACTTATAAGCCTTTTACATATCCTAAAAATTGAAAAATATGATAAACGTATTTCTTTTATTAGCACAAAAAAGCTTTGCAGATGTAGAAATACTAATAAAAACCTTCACCTTGCTATACATTTGCTGAGAAATGTTTTTATATTTCAGTCATATTTTTCTTTAAATCATTAAACTGAAAGTCATTAATCAACCTAATGAAGTTTCCAAAGGGTTAAATGAGTGATACTTTTTTTTTTTGAGCAATCAAGAATTTCCTATTATCTTCGCTTAAGTTAAAGTTGCTCTGATTTTTCAGATTAATAAATGGCTTGTTTTTAATATTCATTTAGAGTGCAAAATTTTTGTCGTCATAGTTACAAATTGTTCGCAGTTTGATTTTATTCATATTTTTTTCAGTGCTTTAATCAAGCAGATTTTACATTAAAAAAAGGGGGGAGGGTGTAAAATTATGTTTTGTCAGAAAATATACAGATGAATTTAAACAGCAAAACTTCATCTAGATACAAAATTTCCATATTATTAATTCACATCATTTAAAATTGAAAACAAATAAAAATACATAACATTATAAGCTGTAAATGATCTTTATGATAAGTGTTGTATATCGGCCATAAAATCTTTATCACCACATCATTAATCACCATTTCTTTATTTTATAAATATGCCTCCTATTACCTATTCTAGAAAATCACCAGTCACCGAATGATGGGAGCAAATATCTTAACCATTTCCATTTCATTACATTTGTAGAAACAAAAAACCAACGAGTAGGGTCCATAGCAATTTGTGATTTTGAAAAACATAATTTGAATTAAAAACATCAAAATTAACTGATTTTCACAGATTTTTCACTTTATTATTATTTTCTTTCTTTTCAATTTTTCAGTAACTGATGTGACATTTTGCTCAAGGTTCATACTCTTCCAGAAAAAATGAATTTCAGGAGTTTTCAGGAGTCAAAAGCAAAATTTTTAGGACTAACAACACCAGCGGTATTTACAAGAAAATTAGTTTCAGTAACATTAAATCAACTTTGTTGTCAAATTTTTAATCGATTAGTATTTTTTTTTCACACACTATTCAATCAAAAAAAAAATTAAAAATTGAATTCAAAATATTTGAAAATAACAGGAATACACAAAATATTAGATATATCGGCATATTATCAGTACAAAATATACTGCAAATTAGTAATAGCACTACTAATTTGCAAAATAGAAAATATGCTTGATAGCTGTTGCTGTTAACACAAAAACTAGCACATGCTCTTGGTTTGTTCTCCAGTGGCAGTTAATCAGTAACCCTACTGGGCATGTTTGAACAGAATAACAGGTCAGTCTGTTTGAACACACCCCATGTCTTTGTGAAAAGCACTGGGTGCTCTGTATAATAGGAGAATTTTGATTGGTTCCCAGAGGTTCAATAGGGCTGCCTAAACGGAGATGACATGGAATTAAAATTAGCGATTGTTGTTGAAAATTTTCAGGAAGAGAGGAGAAAAATCAGGAGGTTAAAACAAAAATTTAGGAGTTTTAAGGGCCCTTAGAAGAAAAAATTAAATTTCAGGAGTTTTTCAGGATTTTCAGGAGATGTACGAACCCTGTTTGCTCTACAGGAAAATACAATGCATGATTATTAGAGTCTCCTTAGTTATTTTGCAGTTGTTGTTAACCAGATTACTAGCTATTTCATGAAAAATAAAATCTCAAGCATTTGTATAGGCCGGAATAATTTTTTTAATGTGTTTACGGTTTGTTGTTTTAATGTCTGAAATCAAAATGGTTGAATTTAAAAAAAAAAGTCTGAGGTATAAATTTGTGTTTCTTTTTCCATGAAAGTAAAAATAATCATTCATTTCTAAAATCTGAAATACAGTCAACGTTCATTATAACGACCCTTGTCGTTCAAATAAAATCGATTGCTATAACGAGAGGTCACTATAACGTAAATGTACTGGATGCAGAAAAATTGTTTAGCCATATTTTTAGAAATACTGGAATAATTTTTTCCAGTCATGCATAATTTTAAAAGAAAACCAAGAAACTAACAAAATAATTAATAAATGATTGCCTTAAAACATTTTGAATATTTATATTTGAATGCTACCTTACATTTGGACAAATAGGTTAAGCGAAATGTACGCTGAAAATAATTGATATAAATTTGTCGCACTTTAAGTTAGAGACCATGGTTTGCTTCTGTTTTGTTTTGAGATTGTTTTCAAAAACAGTTTATCCTTGTTTTAAGATCTTCCTGTTTTTCGACTTTTTCAGCAAAAAAAAAAATATATTTCATACTGTCTATCTTTTGCGTGCAATTCTCATCAACTCTTTGAACCTTTCACCATCAAATAAGGCCTTTTAATCGAAACAATTAATTCTTAGAAATATAAAATCGTTAGTTATCAATTTTCGAACTGATAGTCTTAAGAACCACAAAAAAGTCTTAACTTTATTTTGGACGTTATACTGGAATGAGCGGCTCAGTTTGGACGTTCTAACGGACATTAAAATAACATTATGTCAATGGAATAGCAAACGGGACTACATGCATCGGTCATTGTAACGGAAGGGTTGCAGTAATGGGAGGTCGTTTCAAAGAGCGTTGACTGTATCAAAAAAAGGACAATTTTTAAATAGAAGAACATCAACTAAAAAACGGTAGGATTTACAAGATTGCTTTCACTTTTCGCACCTTAAAAAGTATCTTAAATTTTTTTACTATTAGTGGCAGGTCTAGACAGGAGCATGCCCGGGAGGGGGGGGGAGACACCTGTTGGCACAGGTCCGAGCCTGAAGAGGGCCGATATTTTTAAAATGAGGGGTGAAATTTTTGTAGGGATGTAGGATAAGCAATATAGAGGAGGCCAATAAAAGTCATTTGTGATGGGCTCCAAAATTTCTGTATACGCCCCTGGATCCGGAAGTAGTGGAAATACTTTTAGAAAAGTTTGCAGTTCATAGATTTTCTCGTAGAGCTACCTCTGAAAAAGTATACAAAAACTTTTATATACAGGTATTCAAAAGACTTTAAACAAACTTTAAGGGGACATCAGGCATACTGCAACAAGTAACTTTCGCTATAGAACATGGGGTCGCAAACAGAAATGGTGACCGCTAGAGGGAGCACTTTGCAAGCGAGTGTTTTTTTGTTGACTACAGTAGAGGAGGTCCCATCAGGTGACCTCCACGATCACCAGACCTGTTTCCCATCGATTGCTTCCTGTGGGGCTACATGAAGGCTTTGGTTTATGAAACCCCAGTTACGTCTGATGAAGACCTCATCGCAAGAGTTGTTGATGCAGCTGCATGGATCTGTAAGAGGCCTAGCGTATTTCATAGTGTACGACAGTCCATGCGTCGGTCTTGTCAAGCGTGCATCACTGCGGATGGCAAGACCTTTTAACATTTACTTTAAGAACTCCGAATATGGTAGGTATTTATTTATATTATTACGTGTTTTTGTGTACTACTAAGTTTAACCGTTACGCTATGTACGACTTGTACCTTATGTTGTTACCCATGCACCTTTAAAGTTTGGATCTTGTCAGCTTGCTTTCCATTACACATGTTAATTACAGTGTTTCTGTCCTCCTTTTCTAGCACTTACTTCCCTGAGGCTGAGCTCCCTCTAGTGGTCGTCCTTTCCCTTTGCGACCCCATGTTCTATAGTGAACGTTACTTATTTCGGTATGCCTGACGTCCCCTTAAAGTTTATCTAAGGACTTTTGAATCACCCTGTAGAAATGGAGAAGTGATTTTGATTTAAGTTAAATTGGTCAATGATCTTTTAATCAACTGATGGGTAAATAATGATAAAAAAATTAAAAATACAAGATCAATTTCCGCCATGCTATGGTTAGCTAAACATAATAATATGTAGGTAGATAGGTTTATTTGGTTTAAAGTTTAAATTACTTGATTTCAAAATGAAATTTTTTGGACTAATAGAATTTTTAAGTATCTTCTTGCATATACACAGTGCAAAAGAATTTTTGAAAGCTAGCAAATGAACATTTCTTCTAATAAACTGATAAATAAAAGAGAAAATAAAAATATTTTAAAGAAGTTAAAAACAAATGAGAGGCTATAAATCTTCCAAATGAAAAATTTTTTTAAATAAAAATAATTCTGGTGTTAGGCAGGCTGATATTTACCTCCAAATACCAATTTTTACAGCTTCAGTAATAAGACTCTTTAAGTCTGCACCAACGTATCCAGGGGTGTGATGAGCCAGCCAATTCAAGTCAAACTCGGGAGCCAGTTTTAGATTTTTACACAGGACCTCCAAAATACTATAAACAATAATTCAATATTTTATTAACCTTTTAAAAATTTTATAATGAAACATTTTAAAGCAAAAAGCTTGAAATGACACAACTCATAAAAAATATATAAAGAAAAAAAAAGAATACAGAGTTTCAATAGATCATAATTTGTTTAAATTTATTTAAATACATGTTCAAGCTACTTTTTTTTTCACTTTTTTTCATGAGTTCATTGTTATTATCATTACCATTTTTTCCAACAGCATACATTTAAGCAACTGCATCAAATTATAATCATTTATTTTAATGTATTTAATTTTTTTTAATTCATGACACATTTTTTCATGGTAAGCAATTTTTACTTAACATCATTTAAGAAATGGAGATTTTTTATTAGGGAGGTTTTAGTTCTCAAAGTTAAGTACATTCTTGTAATTCCTAATTCAGAGAACTCAACTTTGAAAATTTAAAGTAAGGTGTTTTTAAGGAGTTTTGCAGGAGTTTATTTTACTTTTTAAGGACTAGTTTCTTGTTTAAAAATGCATTTTTTAAAATGTATTTCAGAAAAAATCTGTACAACTCTTAACATTATTTATTTTTTCTTTCATGCAATAAATATACCAAATTTATAGTAAAATATGCATTTACTGCTTTGTAGACTTGAGCCGTCTCGGAATCAAATTCAAATACAAGAGGTGGGGGTGGGGGGTTAACCACTGAAATATGTTTTATTTTGAAAATGAATAAAAAATAAGTGATATTGATTGAAAACTAGTATTTTCTCAAAAACACACATACCAGCGTTAGAAATTACTGCTGGTCCACTGGTTCCAGACCAGTGAAACCTGCCTTGGACCACCATAAAAAAATAATTGTTGGTCCCTGAGACCACCAACCGCTGTTTATTTTTGATCACACTGTGCTAGAAAAAATTCAAAAGTATTTGCCTAGCCAATGTTTAGCTATTTATTAGTTAAACCGTTATTTCACATCTTTAAATTTTTTTTTCTTACTCAAAGGTTTTATATAATTTTAAATCACATTTTGCTCAATATTTATCACACTTGGGAGGGGGGGGGGATAATGTCCTGAAACAAAGTAAAAATGATCAAATTAAACTCAAATTTTTGGTTGCCTTTTTTTAAGGGTTGTTTAATGAAATCTGTTTTTAAACTGTATACTTGGCAGATTTAAATGTTGCCAAACAAAAATTTTAAATGTTGAAACATTCAAGTATATTAAAAAAATCTCATCAGTACAAAAATGTGCCTATCTGTTTTGCATTGCCATTAAATATTAAGTTTTCGCACTGTTGTTTAACATTATATGCTTACCACTTTTAACAGTTAAGTGTTTTACTTATTGTTTAATCATAGAGCTAAAAATGAAACAGTTATATTTAAAATAATTTAATAAATGTAATCCTCATAAAGTGTATTTTTGGTACAAACATATTTAGTGTTTAATTTAAGGCAGATCAGTGATGTTGTTTGAGGACCCGTACATATTCATGTTGACTGGTCCGAGGGACCAGTAGGATTTTTTACTGATTTCTAATGCTGCATACTAATAATTTCCTAACCTAAAAAAAAAAAAAGACTAAATAAAATAATTGTTAAAATAAGAACTATAATCAGCCGACTGAAAGTAGTAGAGGCTAAAATAACTTCCACCTATCAAAATAATTGAAATATTTACAGGATACAAAAAGACAAACTTCAAACACAACTAACTATTTTCGGCGAAGCTTGTGTTTGATTTTGGCATAGACACATAAGGTTACTTATACCAGATTAAAAAACATAAAATTCAATTTAAACCTTAGGGATCCTTCTGAAAGAAAATGTAGAGATTATTTTAATCTTTTAAATCGATCAAAATTTTTCAGATCATTTTAAAACTTTTATGTCACTCTACGATGATAAAACATAGAAACATAAACTAATTTTAAGAATTTTTCTTTTAAAATGTATGAAAATTATTATTCTAAGAAATAGTGGTACCACTGTTTAGCCATTAAGTTGCTCTTTTATCTATTGTATAAAATACGTTATGCTTATTCATGTTAAGTAATTAATATCTACAAATTTTTAAAAAATCCAAAAAATCAAATTTTGCCAACTACAGATGTTATGTATGTATTAAAACACTTAAAAACGTTGAAACAAAAACAAATTTGACCACTGTTAGTGATTTGGAGAATAAACTATTGAATCACATTAAAGTTGCCAGCAATGGGGGAAATGACATTAAATTGGGGTAAAAGAAAATCATGTGATGCACACATCAGCTCCTTTTTTTTTAATTACAGAATTATTTTTCTTACCCTCAAGCGAAATTACAATGTTTCATTCATTACAATCTTGATGGAATGTAATTTTCAATGTAAAATTTGTTTAAACAAAAAAAATCCTATCAAAGTGTAACGTTTTTTTTTTCTCGAAATCCAATTACCCTTCAACCCCTTCTTTTTTAAAGATAAAGAAATGTGAAATGAAAAGCTGACAGCTCATAAAATATTACAGGATAACTAACCACATTTATTTCTATTAGCCATCTAAAAATGAATCTTTCTTCATACTTTTGTGCACACTCTTTTCTTCTGAACTAAAAAACTTATAGCTGAATTTAAAAAAAAAAAAAAAAAAAAAACCCTGCAATAAGGTAGCAAACCGAAAACGGACTGATTCTTTTCTCACTGCCTTCCAATAAGGGCTGCTCTAGACTTTCCTTTTTGTAGAAGCTTCAGGACAAAAAGACCAAGCTACAATGGAACAATTTAAAAGCTTTCATAGGCATTCATCTTCAGTGGAAAGTGGCAATGAATTTCTTTGACAAGTTGCTGTCTGCTTGGGAGATTTGCGCTTTCACAAGAGCGAAAAATCAAAGTAGATCGGTTTAGTAAGTGTCCAGCCCCAGGGTCCCTTCCAGCCCAAATGTAGGAGTTGTTTAGTGTGTAGCGTGAAACAGAACTGGGGACAATCTATCTGACAAATAACTGGGCAGTAAAACTGTCCTTCGGCCATTATCAACTTAGACGCTTCCATTCCCGGAGCTCACATTACATAAGGGCCACACTGTTCACAATAGCAGACAGAAGAATCTGTTCTCATGAGCTCATAAGTTCATTTTCCATTTAAAGAACTGTGGCTGCTAATCAATGACAGGCAGTCGAAACCTTGGTTTCTCGGAGACTCAGGAGAGCGAATTTTAGGTGGGAATAATTGCCTCCTGTCTTCTTTTAGACAAAAAGAAATATCATGCACTTTTGTTCATGTCTGGTATTAGTTTTTTTTGTTGTTGTTGTTCATTTATATTTTAAAACTATATTTTCTGAGTATACTGAGTACATATCCTACGCTTTAGCCATTGCCAACCCCTTGAAAAGTCTGAATTATCGCTGTTGCTTTATGCCCCCAAAATTACTGTTATCATAGGATGAATAAGACCCCAAGGTTTCTCCCTGGTTGTGTGCCTGAGTAGAAGCTGGCGATTTTGTCGCGGTAGGACAGGAAACAAAGAAAAGGTTGATTTTGCAAAGCAATTTTAATTTTTGTTATGTGATTGGGGCCTCTATTTTTCAAGGATACCGTGTTTTTGTCTCTTTTGCTTTTGTGATAAGTAGGCGTAAAACTTGGAAACATACATTAAGACTGAAAACTAAATCCTCATTCAAATAATAGAGGATGATCACATACCCGAGTGTTTCAACAATGAAACTCGTGCCACAGCATGATAACTTGATAATATGTTTTGGTTACGTTTAACATGCAGGGAAAGGCTTTATCGTAACAAGGCTGAACTTGATCCAGTAACCTAACCATGGGTGCAAGTTTGGTGATGTGTTCAAGACAGAAAATATTATCATATTCATTCTCCCCCCCCCCCCCCCCGCCCGCGGGCTTAAGGAAAAATTTGAATGTATAAATGTTGCAGATTTTTAACAATGCCAGTTTTGGAATCTGTTTGATTTAAATTTTAAGCCTTAAAATTCAAATATTTAAGTGTTTTGTCATCATAATTCCAAAAAATCTAAAATCCGGCAATAAGGGGGGTGTCTGGGGGCTCTCCCCCAGAAAGTTTTTCAAACTGAAGTCCAAAAAACGCTGTGGTATGCCATTTCGGTAAAGTTCAGGGAAAGGAGGGGTTCAGGGACTCTTACATCAATTATTTCAAACTGATAGTCCCAAAATCACAATATTGGGCAACCTTCAAAAAATATTAAAGAAAGAGGAGGGGAGGGGACGCTTTGGGCTTTCCCGAAATCGAAGATTTAAAAACGAAATTGTAATTTAAATTTCATAACGTTTATACGCTTTTTGAATGCACTATTGAAGGGATGGAGTTCAGGAACCCTCCTTCGGCAATATTTCGAAATTGAAGTTTCAAAGACGCAATTTTAGACGATGTTGAATAATGTAAGGGGTAAAAGCGTTTACAGCACCCCACCATTAGTTTTTTGCCGATCCTAAACATTTTTGTTGTAGCAATAAAATCGCTTAGGACATAAGATTTTCACTTTTGCAACATAAATCAGTTCTGATTCGAAAGTCTACCCAAGGTAGCGCCAACAAACTAGAAAAGAAGGAAAGGTGGGGGAAGGGTAAGGCCGACTAATGATAATGAACTGCCCCCAGTCTTCATTTGAAAAAGAATTCTTTTATAAGATAGCAGGTGGTGAAATTAGCAATAAAAAATCGCTTCAGTGAAGTAGATATATTTTTTTAAACAAGGTGCCCTTTCCAACATTCATTATAAAAAAAAGAAATAGGGGAACTGAATCCTAACTCCAGGTGGGGTTCTCGAATCACATTCCTCTTAAGGCACTCAAATATAGCCTAAAGTGGCGCTTTAAATATTTCAGCATCAAAGAATTTTCGGAAGAGAACTCCCGAACCCCTTCCTCTGGGTTCACCACAAATGTCCCAAATTTCAATTTTTTAGGCTTCAGTTTCCAAATTGTTTTGTAGAAATAGTAACCCTCTTACCTATAAACATGACTTATGACCGCCTAAAAATTTTAATACTTTAATTTTGGAAACTTTTTGAAAAAAATCTTCCTACACCCTTCCCCCTTAAGTCATCCAAAGATAGCCCAAAACAAAGCTCTTAAAAAATTTCAGAAACTAAAATATTTTGGGCTGGGGGTGCGGAATACCCCCCCCCCCCTCTCATTGTGTTTACTAAACGCAGTGTAAGTTTTTGTTTAAGATTTATTTTTCTATTGAGAGAGCAACTCCCTTCCACACATCGCCAAAGACAACGCAAAGTTTTAAGATTTCAATTTCGAAAATGTTTCGAGAAAGACCCCTGAATTTCCTAACACTTAACTCACTCAAAAATAGCCAAAATAGTATTTCAATACTTCGGGGAGAGAGACCCCTCCCCCGTCCCCGAACTCTTTCCTCTAAGTTCACTAAATTCTACTTAAATTTGCGGTTTCCCCTTTTCATCACCGAAGATTTAAGAATTTAAATTCTAAAACGTATTGAGAGAAAGCCTTCGAATTCCCTCTTAAGTCTTCCAAAGATTACCTAAAGCTGAGTTCTGAATACTTCAGCTTTGAATTTTTTTGGTAAAGGAGAACCCCGAACCCCAAGACGGTCCAAAGTTGCGCTTTTAACACTCCAGTTTCGGAATTTCACCTAAAGAGAGCCCCCCTCCCTCCCTCTTGACCTTGCCAAAGACAGCCTAAAAGATTTAAGACTTCAATTACAAACACTTTTCGGGAGAGGGTCGCAAATGCCCTTTAACTTAAGTCATTTAAGTATAGCCTCAAATAGTTTTTAATACATCAGCTAGAAAACACTTTCATGTTAGGACACCAAAATCATCTCTCATAAATTCACCAAAGATTGCCTAAATTAGTGTTTTTAAGACTTCAGTCTTCGATTCTTTTTTAAAACCCACTTTTACATCATTAGAGACAGTCTAAAACTTTTTGACTTTTAAATTTTTAAGAGTTTGCAGTGGAGAAATATCAAACCACTCCTAGCTTCAAAAATACTTTCAATTCAGTTTTTCGATATTTTATACCGTAACCCGTGAGTAACACCCCCCCCCCCTAGATTGTCCAAGATATCAACGTTTTAAGACCTCAGTATCGTGGGCTAATTTGCGGACAGATTACCCTCTTTGCAAGAGGAGCGTTTTTTCGCAAACTCGTGCTGCCGTTATTTTTTTCCTTTCCTTTCTCTCTCTCCCCCCCCCCCCGTCCATATTTCGATTGTAGCGAGTGTTCGATTCAATGACATTAGAATTTAGTGATTCCTCAAGTCTTTGTCAAAAATGCAGGAACGGTTTGCCCATCGGTGTTTCCAACCAGCTTGAAATCCCCCCTCCCCCCCCGATTATTTCCAAAATTCCCATTTTCATTAAAATCTTCAAAATCTTTGATAGTTTCTGTTTTACCTGGTATGTGTACGCCCTTTGCTGTGGCGAAAATATTTCATCTTGTCAGCAATCACTCTCAATCGGTGATGCAGATTCAACTCCTAAGACATTTTAAGAGAGTACATAATTTTCATTTATGCGTGTAAAGTTTGCAAAAAAAAAAAACCCACAAATTAAAAAAATGAAAGGATGATCGAAAATAGCATGAGAAAAGGCTAAATTTTCAATTAGAGCCGATTGCTTCGAAAAATCAGGGAGAATAGCAAGCAACTCCTCGGTCTGCAATGCAGTGAGTTGGAAATAACAAAGCTATACCTAAAAAAAGTCAAACGGCGCGAGCCCAAAAGCCACTCCTCCAAAAGCACGTTGCAAACAAAAGAAGCACATGGCGGAAAACCGAGAGAATGTCGATGTAAATTCGTGGTTATGGAACGGTCCAGTAATATTAAAGCATATTTTTCAAACACTCAATTTTTCTTTTTTCATTAAAAATTAAAAGAAAGTCATTGAATTTCTTTCCGTCCCGACCTCCGTCTTGGAAATTTTGTCAAGACGGAAATCCGTCTTGAGACGGAAGGTCTTGCACCCATGAACCTAACTACTTTACTGGTAAGACTGTGTCATTTCCGGGGAATGAAGAAACGAAAAACTGATCAACAATGAACGCTACCTACTGGAGTTAAGGGTTAATCCACTGGAATTAGAGTTACAATTTCAATCATCAAAATATCATCAAACAGGCAATGGCTTCATTCAAATTTTTAAAACCATGTTCCCACATGAAGTATTTCATCAATAAAGAACATTTTGTGCCCCCCCCCCCCTCCCCCACCTGACTATGTCACTACTGTCACACACACACACACACACACACACAAAGATTAAAAGAAAAAACATCATTTTTACATGAATTACAGTATTGATAACAAACACTTCAAGGGGGTGGAGGCAGTGTCCCCCTGGCTACGTCAGTGATTATGACGTCAGAGAGAGAAATACTAATGTTCAAGACCAATCATTTGGACGGAACATGGATAAGTAATGCCATCTGATAGTAAACATTTTCTTCCAAATTCAAGTCGCACATGAGAATCACTCGGATTCTTGAGTAGCATACACCGGAACGCACATAAGCGTGATTTGGACGGGAAGAGCAGATGCTGCTGACGCAAACGTGCATCATTCATTCCGAATGGATTAATAAACAGCATTTCAATTAGGAGTTTCTCTCATGTAATTTGAATGTTTCAAAAATTATGTCACATGATGCATATAGTACTGAAGTCAAACTTCTCTTGACACTAAACATTTTAACTTTCAAACATCCTTCAATAATTTAAACGCTTTTACACCTTACTTTAATATCAAAGCTTTTTACGAATAAATAGGGAAATCACTTACTTAAACCTAGCTTTTTCATCTGGCATTCCTATAGCTATTTCACGATCAAATCGCCCTCCTCGTCGCAAAGCAGGGTCAATAGAATCTGGTCGATTAGTAGCCCCAATTACCATAACATGAGATACAGCATCCTTTTCATTCAGCTCTGAAATTGCAGGGAATTCAACTAATTTTTAAACATTTTAGACCATTTCAAAAATAATCTACTAGTATACAAAAGCAAATAACCTTAAGAATTACTGAAAATGTTGAAGTATTTATAGAGCTTGTTCATTTTCAGAAGCCTTCATTATTTTTAAAGCCTTTTATTTTAAAATAATTTTATGGGAAATTGAAACGAATAATTTTAGATTTAAGTTTTTTACAATATTTATACAAACTCTCTGATATAACGATAAGTTTGAATTTGAATTTTTTTTAAAGAATGTCTAAAAGCATATCTACAGGAAAACAAAATAATGAACTATGAAAAAACCAAATAAACTGTGGCAGCATTTCCTTGGGTTGCAATTATGATATACTAATATGACTACATTATATGACCGAAAGTATTGGGACACTTTCAAAAATTCACATTTTTACGGATTTCTCGAGAAATAAAAGACCAGTTGCTCTGTAATTTTTTTTACATAAAAAATATACTCCAGCCACTATTTTCCAACAAAAATTAAGTCTACTATTCATTTAGGGGACAAAAAACAAATTGTGGAACCAAAAAAAGGTTTTTGATTATTTTTCACTGTAAAAAGCTGGGAATGAGCTATAAATTTCAGAAATAAGTTAAAAAGCTATCAAAAATTTATTTTTATATTTTCGTGAAAGTATCTCTTATACCCATGGAGTTATGAGAATTTTTTCAAAATGCAATTTTTTTTTGAAGGTTTTCCACTTAAATTACGCAGAGTCTTCCTTCAAACTTTACTAAACTTTCAGAATATTTGGCAGCGTATTAGAGAAATATAAGAATAAAATTTGAAGTTAAAATATTGATAATTAAATGAAATATGAACGTTTAAAGCAATTAATTTCTCACTGTGCATGCCCAAAAGATAGCAATTTATAACCTTCATAATCGGAAGCCCAAATATATCCTACATCTCATAAAAAAATTCCACCTTGATATCTTTAAAATCTAAAAAGTTACCAGCGATCCAATGAGCGGAATTTTAATAATTCTTGGCTAGATGACGAATTGTGAGGGATCGTTCGCAAATATCTGTTCTTATCATGAATCACTTTGCAACGATAGCAGGAAAGTGTTGTTAGCTTGCAAACAACCCATTACCGTTTGTCCCCTGTCCAAGAATTGTAGAAATTCGGCTCATTAGATCGCTGATAATTTTTTTAATTTTAAAGATATTGAGGTGATTTTTTTAATGAGTTGCAGGATATATCTGAGTTTTGATTATAAACGTTATAAATTGTTATCTTTTGCGTGTGCACAGTGAAAAATTAAGCGCTTTAAACATTCATACTTCATTAAATTTTCAATATTTTAACTTCAAATTTTATTATCATGTTCTCTAATATGCTGTCAAATGCTTTGAAAGTTTAGCAACGTTAAACGAAAAACTCTGGGATACAAGCCGAAACCCTTCAAAAAATTTTTGCATTTTTGAAAGAAATGCTTATATTTCCGTAAATATAAAAGACTTTCATGAAAATATAAAAACAAATTTGATTGATTTTTGACTTATTTCTGAAACTTATAGCTTATTCCCAGCTATTTACAATAAAAAATGATCAAAAACCATTTTTTTTGTTTCTTCAATTTGTTGCTGGTCCTCTAAATGAATTGCAGACTTAATTGTTATTGGGAAATGACAGCTAGAGTATACTTTTTATGTGAAAAAAATTACAGAGCAATTGGTCTTTTATTTCTCGAGAAATCCGTAAAAATGTGAGTTTTTGAAAGTGTCCCAATACTTTTAGTCATATAGTGTATAAAAATCATGAATGATAAAAGATATACAGTGAAACCTCCCTTAACCGACACTCCCGAATAACGGACACCTCTAATTAACGGACATTTTTGCAAGTCCCAGTCCCTCAATATAGGCCATTCCATGTAATTCACTCTGAATAACAGACAATTCGAATAACGGACAGTTATTTCACAAAAAAGTTTCCTTGCGATCGTAGCACTTCCATTTTTTTTTCTTTTCACAGAATATCTTAGTAACTGCTTGCCTTTCAAAACTTTTCATACTCCACAACTGATATCCCCCCCCCCCCCGTCATTTCCTTATCACTGTTTCTTGGAACTAAAAGGGTGGTAATGGGCAGAGGCAGCGATTGGGGTTTAAAAGTTGGGGGAAGAAAAAAAAAGAACTAATAGGCATGATACTTTTTGCGAGCAGCAAAAAATGAAAAAGAGAAAAAAGTCATAATTTTGTAACGGCTAGTTTTGAGAGTATTGAAGCAGATAAGTGAAAACTGATGTCAGTCTAACAACGTACGTTTTCTTAAGATTTTAATGAATTTTGAACACAATAACTATTCAAAAGTTAAGATAAAAAAGAGGAAACTGGGCGCTTTTTCTAAATGGGGCTCTCGGGAGATGCAATTGAGCTGACCGGCGCCGGTAGTAGTCGGCTTTATGCGCCGTGGTTTCGTTGGGTTGTTTAATTTTTAGACATGAAAAAGATTTGCCCATATTCAAGGTCATATTGCCAACTGTCAATCATGCAATAGTGATATTCGAGATAAAATAAATAAATTAGCCATAAAAAGTGTGTGGGGGAAAGGGGGGTTACTCCGCCGAATCGCCACCGTTGGTAATGCAAAAAAGAGATGTCAAACTGTTTTAACTGATTACTTTAATCGATTAAATACTTTTTAAGACAAGTGTGTGCTGTCAGTATACCTTTATTAAAAAAAAAACATATTAATTACACTTGACGTAAAATGTAGTAAACCTATCGCAATTGTTCCGATTGTGTTTTACAAAGGGAACAACAGCCCATTTTGAAAAAGGTAAATTAAGTAGTTCCTCCTAATAGCGGACACCTCCCAATAACGGACAAAACTTCTGGTCCCTTGACTGTCCGCTATTCGGAGGTTGCACTGTACATTTAATTTCCTAGTTTTAAACTTATAAACCTTGCTTAGCAAAAACCTTTCAATTGGCATTATAGTTTCTCAAGTTGTTAAAGTTAAAAGATTGCCTTATACTAGAAGCGCTTCTAAAACTGAAATTAACGCTCACAAAATTAAGCTTCTATATGATAATTTGCCTTTTGTTTTAGTTCAATTTGATTTAAATAATAATGATACATTTTTTGTTTCTTTAATATCTTACTTTGTTTTTGGGATAAGCTGTTTCACAAAGGTAGAGAATAACAGGCAAGAAACATGTAACAAAAAAGATTGGAACTATGACCAATTTTTATGCCTGTTTAATTTGTATGATACCGAACTATGAAAAGGATTCATTTTTTATGTATACAATTATCTATACTTAAATATCTATACAATTTTGCTTTGTAACATTATTACTTATGCATGCGTTTTTTTAATGAATAAAGTCCTAAATGACTAAATATACAAAACAAATTGTGAATCCAGAATTTGGCATTTCTTACATGTTTCACATACGAGATGTGGCTAATAAATAACGAGACTGACTCTGCTGCAGAACAAGTGCGCCTGCACCAAGCGCCAGCAACTGACATCTGTTATACTGAAGCCTTATCTTTCAAAAGCAGTGCCTCTGGCTTTTGTTAAAAATCAGTATAATCATAACTTTCAATGTTGCATTTTTGTTTTGCCGGAAAATTGTCAGTAGAACAACGAACTGTTGTGAAATTTCACATTAAACTTAGAAAACCCGCTACTGAAACTTATAGCTTATTTAAAGAAGTGTGTAGCAATGAATGTTTCTCACATGCATATGTTTTTGAGTAGCGAATGATGGAAGATTCACAAGGAGAGTTATATGGATAATGGAAGGGTGTATACTGAAGATGCTAATAGGTAAATATATATAGAATCAAAATTAGGGCTCGACCAATGACAATTTTTGGCCGATGGGTCGATACCGATTATTTTCTGTTTCAAATAGCGGATGAAAAAACCTAACTAAGGAAGATCAAAATATAGGTTTCAAACATTTTAAAGAACAAAAAGGTATTCAATACGTTGCAGAAACTGATGACAAGTCATATTTAATATAATGAATGGATAAATAAATTTAATAGTTAAGGCCTCTGACACATTTATATTTCTTATTTTTTTAATGAAAATATTTTGTCACAAATCACAGCAAAGTAGAGAAAAATACATGGGCCGCAGAAATATTTTTGTTACAGACGAAAAATAAAGGAGAAAGAGAGGGATTTAAAGGATTGTAATGAAGAGTCACACCATTAAACTAGTAGTTAAAAGCTCAAAGGTAAAAATGGAAGTAAAACAAAACTTTAACTTCAGATTTATTGTATTTCAATAAATAAAAATGTAACGATGGGAATCTAAAATATTACTATGGAAAACATAAATTTTAAATGATTTTGGAAAAGAAAAACTTTAGGAAGTTTTCCCACAAAATTTTTATTGAAAATAAATAAAAATCAAGTCACAGCCAAGGAGGGCTCAGAGAAGCGGTTTTTGAACTCAATCCTGTCTTTAATAGCCCCAATCGTGGCCTGAAATTACATTTTTGGATCTTCAGATTTGAAAAATTGCTGCAGTTGAGCGCTTAAGCCTCAACCCTTCCCCTGATGTTACCATCAATGGCTTGCAATTACGTTTTCAAGATTATAATTTAGGAAAAATTCCGGGACAAATCCTCATATACCCTTCTTTATGCAACACTTCCAAAAACCATCTAAAATTCTCTTTTTGGAACTTCAATTTCTAAAAGCTGGTAAACTTTTCACATAATGCCTACTAAAAGATGGCCTACAATCGTCATTCAATTAAAAAAAAAAAAGAATCCGGGGAGCGTCCTAAAATTTCCTCCTTCAACATCAATCAAGTTCTTCTAAAAATAATTTCAGGGGTTCTGTATATCACTGGATATTGTCTAAAAATGTGTTTTGAAGCTTCTACTTGAAAGATTGCTAAGCTAGAGTCATAATGAACCCAATCCTTTGTTGAGCCCCACTGATATCATCGAAGATTCTCTAAAACTGCATTTTTTGAACATCAATTTCCGAAAATTGCTTCAGACGAGTTCCTGAACCCCACTTTTTGCTTTTGCTACCAAAGCTGGGGACTACAATCATATTTTTAAGACTTCAATTTCAGAGGAATTTTGGGGTAGAGGCACCCCCTGAATCTCTCCCGCCACCAACATCACTGAAGGTCTTCTTAACTTTCTTTTTCAGACTTCCATTTTTTTTCTTCTGTTGAAGGGTCCCTTGACTCCCTTCTCTGTAACATCATCAAATATCGCCAGAAAAAGCGAATTTGGATTTTTCTTATAGAAAAATTGCCACAAAAGTGTGCCTAAATCCTATCCCTTCCCATAATGCTTCTAAAAAAGGTTTGCAATCGCGTTTTAAAGACAAACTGGATATTAAATCATAATAACAGTAAAAAATAAAGTTTCAAACAAAACTTTCACTTATGAATATTTCTAAAACATTCATTACAGCACAAAAACCAGTTCTATATAACACACTATAACACTACAGCTAAAAAAACCAATCACAGAGCTTTTTTTGCAGTATACTGAAAGGTATACAATACACTTACTGAGTATGCTAAATATTGTAAAACATCATTAAAAGTGGATAATTATTTTTTGGTTTAATGAGAGAGACTTATCTGAAGGATATAATTGGCTTGAAATAGTAAATGCATTTATGTAAATGTTTTAACATTTTACAATATTAGGATTCCCTAAATTAAATTTCTTGATTTCGCCTTCTTTAGTCGCTCACCTTAATAGCTGTGGAGAAATGATTTTCTTAATTAGTTCTTGGCAGTATAATTGGGGGGGGGGGCTGTTGAATGTCATTTTTCATTCCTAAAAAAATTGAAAAAATAAGGTAAAAGTAAATTTATAGCATGCAACCATTGTTCCAAAGCGACGATCTATAAAATTACAAATAAAGATTTCAGTGAAAAAACTAGTCTTTTCAAGCCTTAAAGGCGAGAAAGAAAAATAATGACTTTTTGGGGTTCTAATCATCATACAGACCTTGAAATTGGCGTTTCCTGCACCATTCTTATGATTGAGCTTTTGCTGCAGTTTATTCTTCAATCAAGGGCCAGATTACATGTTAGGTTATGCTAGTATTTAATTGTGTAGTGTTAAGTTAAAAGGGGTAAGCTAAAATCAGGAAAATAACGGATGATTCGCTTATGGATGATCGGGAGTGTACTGTAAATAAATTTTCTTTAAGAATACATTATAAGTTCAATTTAACGATACCCAATTTAACGATTTCCCCAATTTAATGATACGTTTCACTGGTCTGGATTTGATTGCATTGAATTTCTATGTCCCTCGATTTAACGATATCCTTGATTTTACGGAAACTTTTTCCAGTCCCTTAACAATCGTTAAATCAGGGTTATACTGTATTTTATTCATTTTCTTCTAACGTTTTTATATAATTCTCAGAAATGACAAAAAGAGTCATTGAAAAGATTACCATCCAAGCACTTCAACAACTGAGCCACCATTCGTTTTTCCATCCCTTTGTCGGCAGTATCTCGTTTTGGACTCACAGCATCTATCTCATCAATGAAAAGAATACAAGGTGCGCTTTTAATAGATTCCTCGAACATATCCCTAATTTTGCTTTCAGATTCACCAGATATGCCACATACTAGTTCTGTTGCAGCAACTTCAATGTAGGGCAGGGAAAGCTCCTAAGAATGGAGATGAAACAAGAAAGTTAATAACTCTTTCAAGAGAAACCTACAATTTTGAAAACCAGTAAATATATGTAAAGAAAAATTAAATGTCTAAATGTATTAAATTTTTAAATGTATTACTTTCGGTAAAGATGAAATTAGCAATAAGTTTATCTATTTTAAAGTCATGCAGTATGTAAGTCAAAATAGTTGGAACACAGACAATTTTTTCAGGCTAGATGTAATAGAATTTCCTCAGGGAAATAGTTTTTAACAGGAATTGTTGGTAGTTTTTGCTGACAATAGATGCTATTTAATTTAAATAATTAAATAAATAGGATTTTTTACAAACCTCTTTTTTATAGTATTAAAAGATTCTACAAACTTTTGAAAAAGTCGCTCACAATTTATACAAAAAAAAAAATTGTACAACATTTAAAAAAAAAAAGCTTTAGTCTACTTAAAATACACCACCAGCTCAATTATTCCATCCGAGGACGACAGTTTCATGCTTTTTAGTACTCATCAGCCCGGAATAGGAATTACATGAGCTGGAGGCGAAAAACTTCTTAAGGTAGCCAAGAGAGACAAACAAACTGATAGCTAATGTAGAATTAGCACACCAAATGAGTGACCGCAGCGATTCAACTCAAAGATTGATGGCAAAACATGGTATTTTATAGTAAGTTACCGCCCTAAGCCAGAAATACTTAAAATACTGCTGGTGTGCTAATTTTACATTAGCTACCAGTTTGTTTGGCTCTCTTGGCTACCTTAAGAGGTTTTTCACCTCCAGCTCATGTAATTTCTATTCCGGGCTGATGAGTGCTAAAAAGCATGAAACTGCAGTCCTCGGATGGAATAACTGCGCTTGTGGTGTATTTTAAGTATTTCTGCCTTAGCCCTGGCTTAGGGTGGTAACTTACTACAAAATAGCTTTAGTCTACCTTGCTGCAATTTAAAGCAGTTTATTACGTCAAGGAAGAAATAAAACAGAAGGCAAAAATTAAGTCTATTTGTACAACTTTTTTTTTTTTTCAAAATAGCCTTTGATTATATTGTTGCAATTAAAGGAGTTTATTATGTCAAGGAAGAAATTAAACGTGAAGTGAAAATAAACAAGTAGTATCAGAGAATCAAACTTTTCATCAGAAACTGCAAAGTAGCATTAACAACAATGAAAAGCATGCACCAACAATGCAAGAGTTACTGAAAATTAATCAAAATGATAGAAATTTTCACTTTTTAATACTTAAGCACACTGGAGCTTAGCTCTTGCACTTTCTTTCCATTCAACGTGAATGTCAACATATTTGATGTAATTTAGGCTAAAAGTATTAAAATAAATTCTGAAGACTAAGATTTCTGAACTACTTGTATTAGAAATTAATTCCTGAGTCTGTAAAGTGGAGAAAACAAGATAAAGGTCTAAAAACTATCTTCATAAAGAAATAAAACAAGCTTTTGTGTTAAAACATTCTTAAATTTCTTTCAACAATGTCAACTTCTTTCAAATGCTTCTTAAGATTGTTACAACGTGATTGTAAGTTTTTTCCCTCAACTATCGACAGGGGTAGAAGTGATCAACTTGTAACATGAAAAATAAAGGACAAACATTGGACATGTTAAATGAATAATTTTACTGTGAAAAAATTAATAATACATATTGCTGAGCTAAAGCCTTTATTTTTGTATCTTAGGGACAGTTCAGAATTTTTTCAGGTAGTAAGACTAACGAAGTCATTTCTTTTTGCCGCTCCAGATGATCCATCAAACTGTCCAGCAAGTTGTCCAACTGGTTTCTCAACGTTTTCGACCCTCCCACAATGGGATGACATTCCAAAAAAAAAATTCAAGTATCTGCCATTTTTAAGCAGCCCTGAATTATCTTTTCTCGGGTCTTAAATAAAGTATGTATCAAGATATCTATAGTTTTTTAATGGTTTATTATTTTAAAAATATATAAGACAAAATATGGAAAAATAGATTAAAAAAAAAAGACAATAGCAAAAATATAGGACACTTTTGATGATTTTTTTGAAAATATAGAAAATCTGGGTTATATAAGACAGCTTCCACATTTGTATCAAATACAATAATTAAGAAAGTTCATCAATATTGATAGGCAAACATATTTGCTTAGTAACATTCATTAAAAAACAACATTTTATGTTGAAGGATAAATATGAAAGTACATGTTAAAAAATACTTTTATGCATTAGGCCTTATTTGCATAAGAGAAATGCTTCAAAATGTAAAATCAGTTAACTTACACCAGCAGTAGCTCGAGCCAAATGTGTTTTTCCACAGCCAGGAGGTCCATGAAGAAGAAAACCTCTGACAGGTCTCACACCCATAGCTTCAAATAATTGTGGAGATTTAAGATGTATGAATAGCTGAAGAACTTCCTAATTAAATATACATTTGTTAATGAGAAGCCACTGTTGTATATAAATTATTTGCAGAGCAAACTCATATATACTTTCAGTTACTTATATAAAATTCAAAACTGAAGGAAATATTTCAGCAAATAATTAGGGAATCTAATTTTATGAGTTAAAGACATTACTTGAAAATATTTTAAACTTTTTTTTATAAATGCCAATTACTTAAAATTACAGGGATAAATTACTCCAAAGAGATTTAAATTTTCTCTTTATGTTTGGATAAGACTTCAATGAACAATACTTTTTTTCATCGTATATAACAGCACCAGCCTCGTGATTTGATCTTAATCTGCTGCTTTCCCTCTAAATAATTTAAATTCCTTAGTTACATTATGAAATACATTACACTAAACTACATTAAATTCAACAGAATTTTGCACATTTTAAAACACAAAATTTTATTCCACACTAAACTGAATCATATGCAGTTTGTTTAGATCAGGGATTCTCAATTATTCAGGCTCTGCCTTCCCTACTATGTGGGATCAATACCATAAGTACAATTGGAATTTTAAACTGATGCTGGTTAGGGTTGCTCAGGCTGCTTATTAGATGAAAATATAGATAATTTAGTGCATAAAAGTTAACGTAACTGTACTTAAATCTATTTTGAACACATTATTATTGGAACATATGAAATCGAAGAATCAAAGAACGAAATACAAATTAATTTGAGTTAATCCAGGATCTAGGCTAGGTTAGCATCTAATGCTAATCACTTGCACAACATAAATGGGAAAACTGCCAATTTTTGATCCAGACAGGTTTTTAATTATTAGGTTATAACTGTGCTAGGTTCGTATTATATTCGTGTCTCCCCAGGGGGGAGCACCTCCCAGGTTGAGAACCACTGGTTTAGATGACCACACTCTTACTTAGCCTAACCTTTGGTCATGTAATAAGGGCCATTTCTCCTTTATTGCTACGGCACACTGCTTGATCGTTCAATAACCAGTTTACTTAATTACTGTAAAATATAGTATATACTTTTTAGTTTAGCAAAATATATACAGTGCACTTCCAAAAATTGCTTGCAGCAGTTTATGCAACATTGTTTAGCAAGCTTAAAAAAAAAAAAAAAAAAAAAAAAACCTTTAATTCTAAACTTTTTTTTTCTTTTCAAAATAGGTCAAAAAAATATATTTTCTTAATGTTTTACCATAAGCGATTTGTCCATTCCTCCAACATCATCAAACGTCAAAGAAGAATGCTTCAGAGTTAAAACTAGAAAAAAAAAAAAATCTAAAATGCGGCAAATATAAATATAATACAGGAAAAGAAAAATTACAAGAAGAATCAAATTGTATACAATAAAGAGGTTATTTCAGTTAAACCTGTTTAAACTAAAAACCACAATTACATCACACTGCAATATTTGAATTGCCTTCATCAATAGTTAAGGTCAAAAAAAAAAGCCAACATGAAACGAAACATTGAGTAATTTTTACTAAAAAGTAGTTTAATAATGAGCTTTACATTAGATTTCACTAGCATTTACTAGCATGGTCACAGCATTTTAGATTCATGCTGTGACCGGCCAATATGGCAAGTTGTCAATAATTACTTCTGACCTAAATTTACTTCTAAAAATCATGCAATTCATTAAAAATTAGTATAATATATTTTACAGAGGATTTTCAGAATTGCATATTTGTGAATAAAGACATCTACTTAACCCTTTCCGGCGCGGTGGTCACAAAAAAGGACACCAATTTTAAAAATTTCTTAAAAAAAAGTTTTTTCTTTAAAACTCCAAAAATTGCTGCATTAAATGCCTTTATTTCTCTTTAATGCACACAGATGGCAGCACTATTAAATGTGACTCTTTTTGTTGGCTTAATTTCTTGTTTAAAATACCTCGATTTTCAAGCTCAAATACAATATTTTTTTCAAGATTTTAAAATTTACACCATAAACTAAATTAGTCAACCATTTTCCCTCAGGAATCCTGAGCTAATCAATCATAATTTTGCAAAAGATTCCAGTTCATTTTTGAATGCATAAACAAAGTTTCTTTCCAGGTGTCCCCAAATGTGGACACCGCCCGTCTAGAGCATTGATCTCACTGTTGTGGGTGAGAGATGTAATTTGATACATTTCAGAAAAGGAGGACCAAAAGAATAGTTTACAATGGGCTTTTGTATATTTATTTTGGGTTCTTGACCCAGAACAGGTGAATTTGAAGGTCCATGACTGCACACATTTGAGATCTGCTTTTCCTACCAGACAGTTGTATACTTTTTTATTATCAGCTTTGATATTATTTTTTCTGTAAATGGTATTATACAGTCGTATTTTTTCATTTAATATTTTATAGCACAAAAGGAATGCACATAAAGGAAGAACAATGTGCCAAAAATATTTTTAACATTTTAAGTTGCTTATTTAGATAATTTTATATAATCTATATGAACTTTCTTGAATTTTACTTCATCTTTATCTTGGAATTTTTATAGTAAAAATATTGAATTTTGTATTCTAAATATTCTTAATGGCATAAATTATTGAAATAATTAGTAAAAATGCTTAAGAGCTTAAAAAATTTGAAATTACTCCAATTGTCATACGAGGTAAACATAACCACTTCAGAAAACAAAATCTGCTCTAGGAGGGCGGTGGTCACAAACGGGGACACCACCCCCAGCTGGAGGGGGTGAATTAAAAAAAATTTTGACTGTAAAATCTATGTCCAGATAACCAATTTATCCCATCCATTGTGTTTTTTAATTATATTTCTAAAATTTTAATGACCTGCGCCTGTAAGGGTTAAAGACAAAAATAGCATAAAAATATAAATTTACAGCATGCAATCATTTACTATTGCTTGACTCATAACATGACAATATTATGTGTAAAAGTTAAGAAAAACTCAGCATGTAAAATTAATACAAGGTAAAATTGGGTGATGCATTTCTCGTTATAGACATTTTTAAACAGAATACATTTTAACCTACTTTTTTATGCTCCATAACATATGGAGGGGGAACTTTAGAGCTAATATTTAGTGTCAATTTTTTAGTATTATTGTAAACTATTATTCTTTTCTTTCTACTTTCTTTTTGAAAAAAGCTCAAAAGAGAACATGATACGGCTAGAAAATGTGAAGTTTTGACATTATTCAAAAAATGTTTGCTACAAACAGAACTCTTTTACAACTGGTAGATTTCTAATACAGTAGAGTCTCAAAAATCCGATGTTCAGCTTAATTTGAGGTGCCTTTGTTGATATTTTAAGGCAGTGGCGTAGCTAGGGAGGGGCGGAGGGGGTGGTCCGCCCCGGGCGGCACTTTTTGGGGGCGGCAATTTCACTTTTGATGTGAAAAAATTTAACGTGTTTTCCCAATAAGGAAATCATGCTTTTGATCTATTACTGGAGGCAAAAAAGAAGAGGGGGCTTCAAGCATCTTTTCTATAAGCATTACTAAAAATTGCTTAAAATTCCGAATTTTGATTTAACTTTTGGAATGTTTCAGTGGGGCTCTGAATTCCTTTTTTTTTTCTTCTGCACAGGGGCATAGCTAAGGGGAGGGTTTTGGGGACAACACCCCCCCCCCTGGAAACGTTTGTCTCAAAGAGAAAAAGAAAAGAAAAGAGAAGAGAAAGAAAAAAAAGAAGAAAAAAAGAAAAAGAAAAAAAAAAGAAGAAAAAGAAAAAAATCAAAACGACTTTTTTCTGAGTAACAAAGGTCAAAAATTCACTTCGCTTCCCCCCCTCCCCAAAATGCCATTGAAAACCTGCTCCTCAAGCATAAAGACGCCTCCCTCTGCTGCGACAATTTTTTAATATTTGACTAAAATTTGACACTTCGCTTTAGAAATGAGATTGATTTGTTAAATCCACGTATATGTCTGCAAATTGCTAAATATGTTTAAATTTATGAGTGGCGCAGTGGGAATATTGCATACAGTTGAATCTGTATATTTCGGATTTCACAGGAAAGAAAAAAATCGAGATAAAGAGGTTTTGAGATACAGGGGCTTTAAGAAATTTTATAGAAATTTGGAATATGATGGTGAAAGTTTGAAATCAATACTAAAGACAATGTGGGCTCTTGATTAAAATTCCTCTGTATTAGTTTTGTTAGGTATTTATTCTATTATTACATTATTAAATGCTTTATTGCAAGTTTAAGGAATCATTTTGACAGTATAAGAAATGTTAAGTATATCTTTTTCAAGAAAAAGTCTTATTGCTTTTTGGCTCCTGATTTTTTTTTCTTTCTGGATTCATTATTTATCCTCTTAAGGTTAGCAATTGCTGCAAATCTAACTTGGCCAATATTCTACGATTTTCCTTTTTTCATCACTTGAAAAAATCTTATACTTTCTTTTTACTCCTATCATTTGGGTTTTCTAAGGAATCAGAATTTTAAGAAAGAGAGCAACCAAAGAACAGTACTAATCCAGATAACAGAGCGAAATGGCTTTTAACTTGAATGATCTTTAACCATGAACTTGAAATGTTCATCTTAAATGTCAGACCTGTGAATTTCACCCATTTATTCTTCTTCCAAAAAGTGCGCGAAACGACTGTCCTTTTGTTAATCTTCCTAGAAAGCCTATTCGTAGAACACATTTTTCCGTTTTTTCCACTGCCCCTCAGAATACCTCTGTTTCTGAGTTGAAGAAAATGTTTTTGGTTGCTGCTTTTTAAAGATCATTGGGCTTCGAGTCCGAAAATGATGCAGAAATTGGAATTCGAGCTGATCGAGGTTTTTCTTGGTCTGGTCTCGTGTGTGTCATAGGTCATAGTCAAAACGACCTTTGTTAACCAGAGTATCCGTTGCAATCACATTGATTTTTCTTCTAGTATTCTTTTGGAAACGTACAGTCTGTTTAAAATAGTACATTCTAAGTGAAAGTTGATGCATAATGAAGCGAGCAAAACAGACAACAAGCTTTTTTAAACCCAGAGAAAAAAAAATGAAAATGAAGAAAAGGATTGCTCTAAAAAGAGAAAGTTAACGTCATCTGAAGAAAACGAAGTACAGTCTGCAAAGCAGCCCTAGTCCTATCGAACCCTTCTGAAGATAATTTTATTTTAATTCGAAAGAAAAACTGCATAGCATTACATGAATAAAATGCCAAAAAACAAAATGAATCTAGAGTATTTCTGTTAGCTGGGTTCGCATTAAAAAGTAGAAAATAAAAAGACTTCTGTTTATAACACTCGAAAATTGCTGTTGCTCTTTCAAATAGATATTTATGTAAATTCTAAAGCAGCTAATAAAATTAAAAATAGAAACTTGAGAGAAGAACAGATGGTATGCAGCTTTGAGCAAATAACTTTCTACCGCCTACATTTCTTACCTAATTTTTTTATTCAAATTTTATTAACTGCTTTAAAATTAGCACAAATGTAAATACATAAAAAGCAACATATAAATATAACGATATGAAAAGCAATTTCATTTTTTTTCAGGTATAATTCAAGAAGTATTTTTTTATTTTTTCCATACTTTTAGTGCAAACCAAGTTAGTAAAAATAGTCTTTATAGTCTGACCACCGATGAGATTGAAAGTCAAACATCCAGTTTACAGGCGGAAATGGAAGCATCTATTAGCTTTCAGGGATGCCAGCTTTTGTAGATGTGTGTTAGCCTCTAAATTAAGCACTCACTTTGAAATGAACGGAACATGCTCATTGGTTTGGATTGACTGGTTTTGACAAGATCGTTGCTAGAAAATTTCACTTTAAATTAAATGGAGGGAAAAGAAAAAAAAGTTGAATTTTCCATAACATTAGAAAAATATAAAAAAATTTCTTTGCTTTTTTTTTTGTTTGACACAAGTATCCGACTTGGGGCATTCCATTCCAAAGTATGTAAGTTTCACCTCCCTCTTATTTTTTTAATACTAAAAAAAGTTTACACACGCACACACACACACACACACATATATATATATATATATATATATATATATATAAGAAATAAAAGTAGTAACCCCCCCCCCCCCCCGAAAGTCGGGTCTAGCTACGCCTCTGCTTCTGCAAGAAAAATAAGAAGGAAAAAAATAAGTTTCTTTTCTTGCTTGTTAAAATCTTATTAAAATACTTTTGACTCTATAACGTGTCAACTGTTTCCCATCAAAAAGGGCGGCAATTTGAGGAACCGCACTGGGCGGCAAAAAGTGTAGCTACGCCATTGTTTTAAGGTATACTTTTTATGAAGAAAAAATATTTTGCATTAAAATCTGAAAATCGTAATAGCTTGCTACGTAGAACTTTATCTACTAGAATAAAGTAATAAAAAGGTATTGAATGGTTGATGTCAATAACGCCAAGTGGCATGAAATATTTAGTGACTACGACTATTAGAGATAGATTTGGACATGCAAAAAATGGTAGCAGATTGGATTAAAAAAAAATACTTGAAATAAAAATATTGTTTTGCTTCAAAGAATGAATAAACAGCTCTTTTGGAATATCTGATTGTAATAAAAAAAAGGAAAGTGGACAAGTTGATGCCATATGAATCATATATGCGAAACTTTAACATTGTATGACGAACTGTTTTTGTGTTGTGTGAGGTACATAAGCATATACACATATATAGACACAATTGTCATGACAAAACTCATCCATTTTTTGGTTGTCTGCAAGTTTAGACACAAATACATTCAGATATGAAGAAAAAACTAATCAAAATTTGTTTAGGGTTAATTCAAACATAAATTAATGCTGAAATTTGAGTGATAAATTTTTTGAAGAGACAATACTTCATTATTTTTGTGTAAGGCAGTAAAAGGTACTTGTCCTTATGTGGTCCAAGGAATTTTTTGGATATTCCAAGCTTTCAGTAATGCAAGGAGTCACAAGCCCCAATTACCTCGGATTTTGGAGACTCTACTGTATTGGAAAGAGCTATTGTGTGAAAAAAAGCTGTCAAAAATCTTTGTACTGAGTAAAATACGACATTGTGTATATTAGCAAAAACAAAAGCAATTAAAAAGAGTTAAAATTTAAGCAAATATTGGTAGAGCATAGAAGAAAGAATGTTTCACAAAGTCAGAACTAACAATCAAGTGAAAAAAAAACATGTATGGTGCTTCCCAGAAGTAGCCATCCATGACATGTGCCCCAGTTCCCCCCCCCCCCCAATTCAGTTCTGGATATGCAAAGCAAAAAACAGTCACAGAAATGGAAGATAATTGTTTATTTTCTACCAGAATGATTTAATTTCCTTGTTTTTACTAGACAATCCGTAAAAATTGTTGGACAAGTGATTCATGAAAGAATAAAAATATAATCAATGCTTAGTGTTAAAATGAAAGTTAATGCAAAATTTGAATAAGAACGTATTTTGTTTGAAAGGAAAATTTGTTTTCCCAAAAGCAGCACTAGAATGGTGTTCTAGTACATGCCGTAACCAATGCACACTTGCTACTGAACACTCACCAGTATTTCTTTTCACTTGATAAATTTTCTTAGGAGTTTTCCCAGCTGTTTTTGCTTTTTCTATATCTTCTACTTTACTATTCTGTTAAAAAAAAATAACAATCTAGAGAGTAAAAATCTATACACATTCAATGGTAAATATATAGAGAACATTGTAATTAATAACTTAAAAATGTGAAAAGAAAGTGAAAATCTCTTGAACCTGGAACTACACCAGAAATTAAACAAGGGAAGGCATTAGAGGATATTATATTTTATTTTTACTTTTTAATGGGCTTTCCATATTTGTGTAACTTTTGTGACAGTAAATAAACTTTTCCATTCCTGTCAAAAAGAGACAATGCGAGAGAAGACGGCATCTGACTAGTTAGGGTAAATCTAACCTGGCAGTGTTTTGTGAAGGCTATATACAGATTCTAATGACAGCAATATAAGTTAGGTTTTCCACAACTATAGTGCTTAATCAAATCAAAATACCCATTTGAGACAGCATGTGCCAATAATATGACATTGGAATGATTTCATTTGTTTAAGATGCATGTCTTTTTTATTCTTTAATCTTTGTTAACTAATGTAATTCGACCATTTTTTTGTTCAGTTTTTAATACATTACAAAATAACTCAAGTACTAGGTAAATCAAAAGATACTTTCTAAGCAAGGTATAGTGAATCTTAGTAACGTTGAATTAATGAAAGCAAGGGGACCCAAGAAAACAAATAAAAAACAGCAAAAAAAAATCCCTTTTTATGCGACATGACCCTTTGTATCCCAAAAAATTTTTGCAAAAAAAATATATATATATTCTGTCATACTGCATTTCTTCTAGAAATTATTGTACACTGACGACCCCCCCCCCCCCAAAAAAAAAAACAGAAGCTGAACCCACCATGATATTTGTGACCAATATTTTAGTTTTTTTTTAAACGTTTTCAGATTAATCAATTGGTTAGCTTGTTTTTATAACTTTCTCTAATTAAACTCTCGGAAAACAGTTGATCTATGGTAGCACCCCTCTTTCTGGTTTCTTAAATTCACAATACAAGAGCAGCTTCCATTTTCATAATTTTTGCATTTTCTTTAGATACTACTCGGTGAACTTTTACGGATTTCCTTTTCTTGACTTTTAATTGTACATATGGAAGATTCACTCATACCTAATTGTAATGCTACCTTCAACACATTTTATAGCTGTTCATGCACATAACCTTTAGCTTTTCTTTAATTATCATAAACTTTCTTTTTTTTCTTTCATCTTCACAAACTTTAGATGAAACGGCGCTCTTAGGTGTCATTATATTTCATCAACATTCACATTTAGAATGAAAAACATTAATGAAAAATGAGCAATGTTTGTATAAGTGATCTTCAGACAAGTACGATGTGGGAACTTCCGCTCTCAGTGATGCTAAAGGGATGAAGGTCCATTCACGAAAAAAAATATTACTAGAAAATAACAAAGCCAATACTTACACACCGAAATTCCCTTCGAAAATTTTCGTGTTGCGGGCGAGGAATTCGCATTAGATATAAAATTGTTTACTGGGGGAAAAATCGCGTTATAGCCATTTTGCATAAGTTGGATTGCGTTGTAGCGGGAGTCGACTGTACTTGAAACAGGTATGTCCAATTTTAACCTTGAGAAAAAAAACAAGACTGATTTTTTCGATTTAAACCACTTATTATGTCATTTAGTTTATGTTTTCACCTACATTAAGGTTCTATAGGGCTATCTATAGCAGCAGAAATCTAAAATATGATGTTTAATGAATGCAGAATTTAGATCTGTTTTACAAATACACATCAAGATATATTTTTCAAAAAAAGGCATGAAAAGTGGCAAATTATTGCATACAAGTGTTTCAAGGTTACAAGGTAGCTATTTTCAGTGTTAAAGAGATCAGCTTAAAAGGTGGAGGATCATCCAACAAAAGCGTAAGGGTTTTATCAGAAAGGATTTGCATTTTTTGTGTATATATTTCTTTTATCTTTTTACTTTCAGCAAACGTATTGTTGTATTACTTAAATTGACATTTGTTAGCATATTAAAACGTGTAGAGTTCATTGTTATGAAGAATATGGCACATGATTTATAAAAGCTAAAAAGACTGGCTTTTTTTTCAAAAAAGACCAAAAAAGACTGGTTTTTTTAATAAAAGCCAGCTGGCCTGGCCTTTTTTAAAAAAGACCGGCTTTTTTGCAGCCCTGATATTTAAATACTTGTCTATTTGAAAATCAAGGTAATAATTCTTATTTATTAACACTTTGTCAATGATAATATTGATGTATATATAATTTAAAAATAATTGCAATGAAATTGATAAAAATTTTTGCTTGTATTTTTATTTATTCATAGGAATTTTTTAAAAGATTAATTCTAAATTTTTTTCATTGAATTCATTTAGTAGCCCATTCATATCTTCAATGGCTCATTCAGTCCCATGGGTGGGGATGAATGGGCCAAATTTCTATATTTTTATTTTCCATTATCATTCATTCTAAACATTTTCTAATCCAACTTAAATGACTTTTTTATTTCACCGAATAAGTAAAGTAACTAAAAAGCCAATTCTGAGCTAAAAAAAAGTATTAGAAAAAATTACAAAAATTAAAAATTAAAAAATTTGCCCATTTATTACCACTCTCCCCTACAAAGGCCATTAGAACATTCTATGTTAAAATCCTTTTTTTGAAAACCATATGCACATCATATGAATGTGCAATTAGGAGATGATAATGATATATAATTAAATGTTAACTTTGACTATGATATAAAAAAAAACACTTATTTGAAGATTTTTAAAGAAAGGAAACATTTTTCAGAATGTATTTTTCTTCAGACAAATGTTTTTTTCCATACAACATTTGGTGAAAAAAAATTGAAATTTTTAACAAAAAAAACAAGTTTTAATTTACCTCTTCAGTAGATGAATTACAATTACTTTCATCCAAGTTTCTCTTTGTGTCATTCAATACAGCAACTGGACTATCGAGCTTTGCTGAGATATCCTTTTTGTACAATGATAACAGTTTATCGTTCAGTAAATTCACCTTCTAAAGAAAAATTATGATTACTTAAAAAAAGATGATTTAATAAGAGATGAATATGCATATAAATACATGAATTCAGTACAAAACAAAGATGCATATTAACTATTATTTTTTTGCCTGTTTAACAGTAACAATTGAAGGGTATAGATGCAAAGTAGGTACTGTAAACTCCTGACTTTCCAAGGAACCGGGTGGCACAATAACCGTTCCCAATGTTCCCCTAAGTTCTAGGTTTGTTCTACAGGCTACAGCACCATACATTTAGTATACTAAACTTGAAAGGAGTTGGTGTGGGAAATTTTATGAGATACAACTACAATAATAATTTTTCAGAAATCAGGATACAAAATTTCGTCAATTGCAACCGCAGGAGATTTTTTTTAATGCAATTCTAAGTCATAACCCTAATATCATAATTAATACCCTACACAATATCATATTATACACAAATGTCGGTATTTTGTGAGAATATAGTTCACAGAAAAATAAATATCCAGATAACTACCCTCTTTGGGTACTTACCCAGATATACGTAGCCCGCCCAATAAATATCCAAACTGAGGCCCCAAAAAATGTCAAAATTTAGTTCACATTGATTTTGCCCCTTTCAAAGTACTCTCCATTCGTTGCTATGCACTTATCCCATCTTCTTTTCCACTCGTTAAAGCACCTTTAGAAGCCCTCAGCAGTTATAGGCTCTTTAGTTGTCTAGTCGTTTTTCGTTTTATTGAGTCCAAATCTTCCCAGTGATGTCCCCTCATCACATTTTTGAATTTTGGGAGAAGGAGAAAGTCAAGGGTGCGAGATTTGGCGAATAAAGAGGATGATCAAGGATGATGATTGAATTTTTTACCAGAAAATGGCATACAATCAATGCTGAATGTGCTGGTGTATTGTCATGGTGAAAGATTCATCCTCCTTGAGTCAAATTTGGTCGCACATGACAAAAACGATCTCTCAAACGCTTGAGAACTGAAAGTGTGTGTGATTTTAGTCAACTTCCATTTTCAACAAATAATAAACAAGGTCAACAGTAGGGGTGTGCAACATCAGAATTTTAATACTGCGATATATCGCTCTCCAAACATCGATATTTTCAATATAACAATATATTTTAGCAGTTTATTCTAATAATATAGCTACAGCAAGGATTCGCATGTGTGTGTCGAGGGGGGGGGGGGAATCATGAGTCAGGACTGTACCACAGAAACTTTTGGAGAAATTACTTAAGAAGAGTTTAAGTATTTTTGGTACAGATGTGATATACCCCCCCCCCCCCCATTTGGCGACATCCGATTTTTTGCACAAAATTGAAATATTTTTCTCGCCAATGAGGCGATAAATTTTTAAGCATGGCATCCCTGGTGAAACTAACCTGTGGTTGGCAACGCGAAGGCAAACTTGTCCGAACTTGTTTACTTGGGTTCTTGGTTTTACGCAGGAGAGATACGTGTTGTTTTGTGCAATATACCTTACAGGAATGCTTATTTTGTGTTAGTTTAGATTCAGTAGTTGTGTTTTGAAGTAAAAACATTAGAAAATGCCAGTTTCTTCAAACTTGAAGGTTAATTAAAAGTTAACTCCAACGTGGTGTGTATCTATAACGCGCCATTGTCAGATGATGTTTTGTTTTGGACTGAGTGTGAGGATTTATACCATAAAAAGGTAAGTTCTTTATTTTAGAATTCACATAAAAATTCTCACTTCGGAAATTCTTTGTTTTTTACAAATCCTTGAGGGGTTCTTGTAGCTTTTAACTTTATTTTTACTGTATGTTAATTAATTTTACAAAAATAGTTTGGTTATTTTGTTCTAAAAGTTAATCCTTATCGATGCCACGAATTATTTAGACATTAACGTGCCTCCTTTAGGTACTGAATTTTAAGTTAACAATTGAAAGTTCTTTCGGTTGTACTCTTAAAAATGCTGAATTTTATTAATAAATCTGCACAATAATGGTGCATATTTCACACTTAAAACTGCCATTATTGTACACTGAACGGAAGGAGCCACCCTTGGGTGTACATACACATGAATATGCATAATATACATAAATATACATAATTGTGACCATACTCCGACTGTAATGTATATTAACAGTCGGAGGGATAACGGACCGAGCGAAAGCGAGGTCCTGGCGAGCCCGAGGTCTCATAGTACTTTCGTAATGAGACCGAGGCAGGGCCGGCGAGCCGAGGTCTCATTACGAAAGTACTATGAGACCGAGGGCTCGTATCCCGGAGAAATGATGAAAAAAAATTAATGCATTAATTTCGACTTGTAATTAATACAATAATTTATTTCATTGTATTTTAATATGTTTACAAAAAACCCCGGCCCTGTACATTTTTGAAGCATATATTCGTGATATTTTTTGTTGTGCTTTTATGTTGTTTTTATATATATTGTGTTCTGAAGTGCTTTGATCATGTTTTTTTATCTGATTTTTTCCTGTTGGCGCTAAAAAAAGCATCGCTAAGAACGATGTATGACGTATGTCGTCATACATCGTTTTCTTGGCGACGCTTTCTTGGCGCCAAGAGGAAAAAGTCGCCAAGGGTGGGGTATATCACATCAGTTCCGTATTTTTATTAGTGGGTTGCAATTCTTGAGGGAAAAGGGGGCTTGGCAAAATTGAGGTCTGCCATGACAGTCGGGGGGAATCGGCACCCCTAGTTACATCATCTGCATATTAAGATATGCAACAGATAAACGCCATTGGACATTTCGAAAAGAAAATGTTCCATTGATTTATTCGAACAATAATAGCTAAAGCAGGTGTGCCCATTGGGGGGGAGGGGGGTTTTGATGAGGAGTATACAATTGAAATTAGAAATTAAGTTACTTTAGAAGGAGTCTATCCTCTTCAATAAAATGTCACATTTTGGGAGAAGCGGAAAAAATTTGAGGGAGGAGGGGGATTTATGCAAATAATAATGGCAATATATAAGAATAAAAACAGCCCTTGCAGGGGGGGTGGAGGTCATGAGACAGACAATGCCATTGAACTTTTTACAGAAATTTTCTTATAAGGTTTTTAACCCATTAAAAAGATGGTGGCATTTTTCTTTTGTTTGGAAGGAGGGGGTGAAAAAATTGTGAGGAGCCACTGCACTTGGGGAGGAAATGAGCACAGCTACATATACAGTAAAAGATCTGCAATACAGAAAAGTCATCGAACATCTTGATAAGTAAATGTTCCAGCAATTTAGGCAAATAATAATGCCTAAAGCAGAGTACCCAATCGGGGGGGGGGGGGGGGGGGAGAGGTGTTGAAGTTAACTATGCCATTGAAATTATCAGGCAACTTATTTTAAAAGTATTTTAATCTCTTTAGTAGGGTTTGGGAGGAGTGAGGGGTGTTCGGTAAAATTAAAGGAGGAGGGCCATTGCACTAAATGGGTTTTGGCTGCCCTAGTATTATCATCTATACAGTGAAACTTCGATACGTCGAACTTCGATGAGCCAAAAACTTCAACAAGCCGAAGTGAATCTTTATCCCCGTCTAACTGAATGTAGAACTAATATTGTACTGCGCCATGATCCTCCCTAGGTGGATTTTAGTTTGACATCATTTGGAATTTATGTTATGCTGCTTTCCTTCTTCCTACAAAGCAACGAAAAATTGGAACAATGTCAATGAATTGCGTAGAAAGTTTTTCGGATGTGTAGGGAAAATGAGTATCTCAATCTCCAGATACTTTTTTCCAATATAACATAAGCGTAATCAACAATTTTATTTTGACCACAACTTTTCACAACCATAGTACTATTGCAACACAGTAATAAGTAATAAAAACATTTAAGTTCAGAAGTTTTAAGCAACTGTTCACAGTAGATCAAAAGATTTTTTACGTTGTTGAAAAAAAAAAGCTTTCATCGTTCGCTTTATTTTTGTGCAAAAAGAATACATAATTCAACTAACCTCAGCTGCATTTTCATTCTTTGAATCAGGAGAAGGTTTTTTATTTTCCCGACTAAGGTTATTATCAAAAATTTTCCGTTTCCGAGCCATCGAATAGTTCGTTATAGGTGTTTTTTCTGCTATGTTTACTGTAAGTTGAATAAGAGTCTTCAGACTCCAGGTTGATGAGAGGACTGCGTGAAAAACGCCTTGCCTCTGCTTATGTTTATTGTAAGAACGTGGTTTTATTTAGGTATTTGAAATACAGTCTAAGCCACAGTTAACTTATGTACTCCAGTTGCAAAAAAAAAAAAAAAGCAATTGATTCACGGGTGAAAAAAATGCGTTCTACAAGATTTGAAAGAATTTCAGCTTCTTTTGATCTCTAAATATGATATGTATTCAAAAATAATATTTATTTATGATACTTTTGAAAATTAAAGTTAAAGGCAGCCAAGTCTCTTTCCCTGTGACGTCATATATTTTCACTGCTTATTTTCATGAATGATTCTGGCAACTTCATTACGTTAATTCGAGTCTTTAATGCTGCCATCTAGTGATTGACAGTATAAGTAGACAAGAACTAATATAAAACTTAACTTACTGCCTTAAGGTTGAGATTTCCAACTATTCAGGTTAGTGGCACAGAATTTTCTTACAGATCCCTAGTGGAGAATGCCAGGGCTAACTAAAATGTTTTTTTCTAAAATGAAAAAGTTTGGAAATAGACTTGAAGCGTTTTCTTGTTGACTGTCATACTAGTATAAAATATTTAAATAGAGACGCTTTTCAGTCCATGAAATGACTTCAAAATCAGAAAATGGAGAACCATTTATTACAGCTGTGACTTAATGAATGAAAATAATAGTGTGAATACCAGGGACGGACTGGACAAAACTCGCAAAAGGAGGCGGGGGGATCGAAGTGATGCGCTTGTTTGAGGACGCAGAGGGAAAAAAAACAGAAGACTCTCACAGGTTCGAGAGCGAAAAAAAAATGAAAGAAAGAAAGAGGTTGCACAGGTTTGAAGGCGCACGGGCGGGAGGGCAAATTAGGCCCACGGGCCGGGGGCCGATCGGCCGGCCTGGTGAATGTAATCCCAAATACCTCTTTTTTTTCTGAAAAACAGGGGGAGGTTGTTGATTTGGGATGTTAGTTTTAATCGAGATTTCAATATTATGCTTCCATTTTTTTAAATATTTTTCAAAGGGTGTTTATCTTTTTTTTGAGGGGGGGGGGGGGGGTCGGCACCAAAACTGTCTTACGGCCGTGCCAAAAGGGCGGGGTTAGGGGGTGCTACCCCCTCCCAGTTCTTCAGAAATGAGAACACCAATTTTGTTTAAGGAATAAAAAAACGAAAGAAAACCTTCGTGGTCTTATGAAATTAAAATAATAATAATAAATGAACAAATGGGAAAAAAAGTGACAAAAAAAGGGGGGGGGAGGAGTTTTGCAAAGTTAAAAAAGCAAATGCAATCCTTCAGTATTATTTTGGAAAATAAAAAAATTCTGAAATATAATTTTTAAGGTTTTCGAAATGTACATTTCAAACTTTTTTTAACGGAAATAAAAATTCAGTGTAAAGTACAAACCTATGAAAAGCGTTAATTTAAAGATAGTAATAATTTTTTAAAAATGAATGGAAGTATATAGCTTCATAGGAGCCGCCGTCATATTTAAATTCTTTTTTATTTGCAAAATTATCATCATGGAAATCACAACTCATTGAAGAGAATGCAGAACAAAATGTGTCTCAAATAGAAGAAAAGTTAACATTATGTGAGCGATATTTACAATACTGTAGTGAATAGTCACAGCAGGGTAGTTCTAAGTAAATGGTTGAATGCAAAAAAAAAAAAAAAAAAGAAAGCAAAGAGAATCAGGAGGCATGATTTTTAAAACAAAATAAGTAAGAAAAAAGACCCAATAAGGTATCACTGAAAATGCTTCTGCACATGGCATCAAAAGCGATGAAATGCCATTAGTGCACAGCGCAAATTATTATAACCTGGAAACGCGGTTGACAACAAAGCGTAAACATTTAGCGCGGCAATGAAGTAGAGCGCCAAAGTACATCACTTGTAACTGATAGGCATCGGTAAACGATATTTAACCACGTTCTCATTCGTAATGTAATGTAATGTAAAATCGATTTTTTTTTTTTTTTTTTTTTAATTAGATTAACTTTTTAGCTCTTTCGGCTCGTGTAAAGTTTCAGTTTTAGGTTGGCATCCTTTGATGCCCAATCATATGCAAACGAGACAAGTATAAATAGTGAACTATTCCAATCGTTCCTCCTCTCTCTTTTGCGTTCGTCAGCCTCTTATGGGGAGTTGCTCCTCCTCCGCTTATGGCCAGGGTTTATTTTTATTGACTTATTTTTGTTAGTTTATTTATTTTAGTTTCTATGGACCAATAAAGTTTTTGTGAGATTTTAAACAAATTTCCAATGTTCATTTCTTCACATTGACATTGATTCTGCATCTTCCACTGCGTCATATTATCTCTGCTTATATTAGCAAGCAATATTGTTGATTGACTTACGGAACTTAGCCTTTCGGCTTTTCGTTTAAACATCGTAAGTTATCAGTAACGTCATAAAGATCACGCCTTATTTTCAAATTGGACAGTTAAAAAAAATAATAAAAAAAAATAACTGTCGGGAAACTAAAAGTTTTTTCTGGCTCCACGTTATTTTTATTTTTTGCTTATTCTATCAATTTCAGTGACTAAAAGCAGTACTTTTGACTGAAGAAAACAACCCCATTGAGAAATTGGTGTGGTTTTTCATTCTTGGCTTGAATAATTTTATTTTGGATACCCTGTTGCTTTGTGCTAACCCTATGCAAATAAATATTTTCCTACTCTTTGTTTACGTATGCAGAGGAAAAACATTTTTCGCTCAGGCATTGGAAACAAAAAATTTTACGCAAATTGATAAAAATATTCACCAATTTATCCACTTTTCAAAATCATTCCGTAAGAAATGAAGCATCAAAACTCAGTTTATACGTAAAACTTCTGTGTGAACAATATTACTTATAAAACGTCTACTATTATTGAGTAAGTTACTTTGACATCGTCAGTAGAAATATAAATTTCCAAGTATCAAATGAATGACTCGTGGCAAAACATAATTGTCCATTCGAAAATACTGGACGTCACGATAATAGTACAATTTTAAAAAAAGGTCTTCTAATAGTGGTTTGTTTATGGTTAAGGGCCGTGCATAACTGATGACACACTTTTTAACATTTTCGACCCTCTCCCTCCTTCGTCACAAAGTTTCGCACTTCACCATACCCTACCCGCTCTTCCCTTTGTCACATGTCACGCTGTTTTTCATAAACGTTCTTATTTAAAAAACAGGCTTCTTGTCATATTATCCACACTGTATGTCCCTCTTGTCATTTCTTCCCTCTCCCTTGTCACAAACTGTTACCATTTTGTGAACCCCACCTTAAAGCGGGACTTCATTCGTGGAGATCACCTGTTTTGTGGTAACCGTATGCAAATATATATTTCCCTACTCTTTGTTTGCGTATACAAAGAAAAAACATTTCTCGCGCTGCAATTGGTGCCAAAAATGTGACGCCAATTGATGAAGAGCATCAATTTCCCAATTATCGAAATCTTCCCAAATGAAATAATGCTGCAGAACTCAGATTATACATAAAACTTCTGCATGAACAATATTTCTTTTAAAAAGTTTAATATTATTGAGTAAGTTGCCTTGACCACTGCCATTAGAATTATAAAATTTCAAACAGTCAAATTAACGTATCCTACTTGATACATTAAAAATTGTCCATTCAAATACATTGGACGTCGGAAAAATAGTGCAATTTTATTTTTTAAAAAAAACGTCTTTTTGATTTACATACGGTTTAGGGGATAACTGACTAATGCCCTTTTCAAAATTTTTGATCCCTCTCCCCTTTGTCATAAAATTTCACACTTCACCATACCCCCTCTTCCCTTTGGTACATGTCACACTGTTTATCATAAACGTTCCTATTAAAAAGAAGCTTCTTGTCACATTTTCCCCATTATATGACCCTCCTGTCATTTATTTCCTCCCCCTTGTCAGGAACGGTTACAATTTAATGAACCCCACCTTGAAAAGGGACTTAATTCCTTGTCAGCTCCTTGCAAATAAACATTTCTCTACTCCTTTTTTACGAAGACCAAGGCCGTATCCAGAAATTTTTTTCGGGAGGGGCCCGGATTAGCACATTGCCCTAACACACACATATAGTATATATAGACACAACAAACGCATAAAAATGTTAACATAGAAGACTTTTTGTCCCGATTTTTAATGATTCCACTGTTTGGACGTTGTTATTTTAATTTCTTATTATTTTTCTTATTCACCTTTAGTGGTAAGGATAACAGGAGAGTGTCCCTTTAAGTCGGATGTAGAACACCCATAATTTCAGGGGGGGGGGGTCTGGGGATTTTTCCCCCGAGAAATTTTCGAAAAAAAAATCTGTATTTTGAGGCCTTATATTAGGTAATTGAGACAACAAAAATATGAAAAAAACTAGGCATACAAAGTCTTTTAAAAGTTACATTCTTTTGCAAATCAAGATCAAATAAAATAAAAATTGCTTGCTCGACAAATCATGGAACTTAATGGACAGAGAGGAAAAATGAGAGAGGAGAAAAGAGAAGCACCCAGTCATCTGCTCACATCGGCTTTTAGTGAAGTTTGTTTTTGATCACTAACCCTACTCCCATTTTTTTTCATTAAATGCCATATAGTATGAAAATTGTACAAAATAGTTTAAAAGAAATGGTGTAGACATTCAGAAAATAAGAACGGAAGAGTAATATTCTGGCCATTTGGACAATTCATACTTTATTTTCTTGATAAGATACAAAATTGAAGAACTTTTCAAGGAATTTCAAAAACTTAAATAATTTTCAAAGACTCTCGAACAGTTGAAATTATTTGAAGCTCTTTATTTACACTTTTCAGAAGTTGATTGCACAGTCTTACAAAATGATTATAACTTTGTAAGACACACCCGTTTTAAGTTAAAAATAAATGCAAGGAAATATTTCTCGAAACAAACTTTTTTTTTTCAATCACAAGTAGTGCAGAAAATGAAAGAGAGTAGAGTAAGTGTTATTTTTTTCCTCATACTAAAGGTATTAACAGTATGCAGTAGAAGTAAGAGAAAAAACAAGCAATAACAAAAGAACTTCCACGATACTGAATTCGGCATTAAATAAATGCAAGACAAGAAACATATCAGTCACAAAAATGATCTTGAAAATTATGCTACAAAAACGCGAGAATCGTGATTTTTGCATTTTTTACTCAGGATGTATCAAGGAGCTGAATTTGGCACATCTTGGTAACAAGATACTCGCCTAATCGGAAACTAGGGCTCAGCCTTTGAGGAGTCCCCGGCTCGAAATCAGTACAGTGTAAGTTTTATAAGAGTTTTAGGGGGAGGAGGGCAGGGTCGTGCACAGAGGGGAGAAGTGACACCTGTTGGCCCGGGCCCGAGCTTAAATGGGGACTAATATTTTTAAACCTAGGGTTGAAAATATGGGTAAACAATATGGAGGGGGCCCAAAAGAAGCATTTGTGACAGCCCCAAAATTTCTGTGCAAGCCCCTGGAGGAGGAAGTGCACAGAAGTCAGTTTGGTAGACTTGAAAAGTCTACCGAACTGACAAAGGGCCTGCTTTAACCCTGGACTTCCCTGAACTGAATTGGGAAAGAGAGCAGGAAGTCCTAATTAAAGGTCTAAATTTCAAGTGTGCCTTGCAGCTAATGAGAACTAGAACTGCTTTTTCTGCATTTCTGCAAAATATTATAAATTTTGAATAGTAGCAAAATTAAGAATTAAAAAAAAAACTTTGTTATTTTCCTTTTCTGACATTAGGAATTTAAAGAAAAAAAAACCTTCTGTTTTACGGTGCAAAACATTTCGGGTTTCGGGGGGCGGGCGGGCCCGTCAGGTCCCCCCTCTGGATACGGCCCTGACGAAGACAAAAAGAAAAATATTTATCGCTCTGGCATTGGTGCCAAAAATTTGACACCAATGAATGAAATTCGCCAATTTCACAACTATGGAAGTCTTCCTGAATGAAATGATACCGCAAAACTCCTCTAATACGTAAAAAAAGTAGGCATAGCTTGCAGTTAGAAACGAGCTCTACTCGCGGCAACATATAATTGTCCATGCGAAAGCACTAGACGTCGTAATAAATAATACGCCGATTTTATCAAAAGTTTCACCTTGAGATCTGTTAGAGTAGACGTTAAATCCCGGTTGTCACAAATTTGCAGTTTCAACTGCGCTTGCTCACGGCTTTTTGGGCTTTCTGTTTTAAGATTTTGCGTTGTTTGTTTATATTTAGGATGAGCTAGAGTCACAACAAATTAATGAATGCGATTAGAAAATTTTCACAGCGATTTCGTGATATATTATATGAAACTACGGATATGAATACCTGATAATCATTATAATGTAAAGGGAAAAATGACACTTCAGTATTTATTGGTTTGAAAATATTTACTTAACGTAAACATAAAACACGTTGTGTACTTATTCTAGTGCGCTCTTCTAAGGTTGAAAATTTGGCCCTGAAAAGGGCATTTGATAGAAAAATCAGACTCCGAATCCATTCATAATTAAGACTTAAAACTCAATCTTTACCGAGATCTAAAAACTAAATCAGAGAAAGCTTTGTGATTTCTAATTTTTATCTGCCCATCTCATATTTATTAACAAATTTAAAATGTTTGTAATTAATTTTAGCATGATTTTTGAAATCATGCGGACTTAGCGTTCGCGCGCAAGCGCAGTTGAAATGGCAAATTTGTGATAACCGGAATTTAACGTCGAGTGTTTTCTATTGGTGAGAGACCTGGAGAACGTGCTGGCCAGGACATCAGTCGAATATTTTCTGTATCAAGGAAAGTCTTCACAATACCGGCCACATGCGGTCGTGCATTTTCCTGCTGAAATGTAAAGTTTTGCAAGATTCGAATAAAGGGTAGTGCCAGGGGTCGTAACACATCAGAAATGTAACGCCGACTGTTCATAGTGCCGTCAATGCGAACAAAAGGTGACCGAGATGTGTATCCAATGGCTCCCCATACCATCACGCCAGGAGGGGATGGAAAAGTATGACGATGGTGAATGCACGCTTCCCGGTGTGCGTTCACCATGATGCCGCCAAACACGGGTGCGACCATCATGATGTTGTAAGTAGAACCTGAATTCATCAGAAAAAAATACGTCTCGTCATTGGTACACCCAGGTTCGTCGCTGATCACACCATTGAAGGCGCTCCTGTCTGTGATGCAGCGTTAATGGTAGCTGCAGCCATGGTCTCCGAGATGACAGTCCATGCTGCTGTAAATGTCACCAAACGTCGTGCAGACACTTGCTGTCTTGCAAATGACCCCATTTCTTGACTCAGGGCTCGTGACGTGGCTGTACGATCCATTAAGGCCATGTTGATAACATGCCTGTCCTCTCGACTGCCAGTGATTACTATGGCCGTTGAGAACCAGCACGGCGATCTGTATTGCCATCCCGAACCCATTGAATCTATATTCTGCTAACCGTTATTGGATCTCGACTGACGCGAGCAGCAATACTACGATAGGATAAACCGCGGTCCCGGTAGGCTACAATTTGACCTCTATCAGAGGCAGAAACGTGCTGGTACGCATTTCTTCTTCTTACACGAGTCATCACAACAATTTTGTACTACGCAGTAATGTTCATGTTGAATTAGCATGTGGGAAATTGGCTGTACTATTTCCTCATTTAAGCATGCGAGAGCCTGCGTTGTCTGAATGCGCTGAAAAGCTAATCATTTGCATCTCACATCATCTCCTTCCTGTCGTTTAAATTTCATGTCTGTACCATGTCGCCTTCATTCCTTGTGTTCGACGAACCTCACCGGTCGGCCGGTAAGTAACCGATTACTAACCGCAACATTGTATGATCAACCGGTTACTGCACCGGTTACCATTCTAAGCAGTTGATTGGTTGATTGGAGCACGCGATCATTAACTGTCACGTGATTAATTAACCGATCGCTACCGGTCTTGCTCGTCGAACGTAAGCTTATTATGTAGCAATTTTAATGGCCAGTAGTGTATAATAGCTTTTGAGAAAAAAAGAAAAACAAATGCTCACATGTACCTCCCTTTATCCTACCATGGCCCCACTAAATTTCGGGGCACGGCAGTGCCCCCGCCAAGTCGAGCGCGAAGCAAACACTGCCGTACCATCCTTTACTGGAACCATTTCGCCGCATTTTCAGGCCCCTATTTGAGAACCTTCTGATGAGACCAGAACGCAGAAATTTTCGTCATCCACTAAGCTATAATCACATACTTAAAATCCGAAATTTCAAGTCTGTAGGTCATTTAGTTCCGAAATTAAGCGAAAGCAAAGTTTCGCATTTATGACACTCACTCACTCACTCATGATCATCAAAATAGAACTAGTACTTCCCATAAACTCAGAGAGGTGAAATTTGGTACAGAGCTAGGGTTTGATGAGTACATAAAGGGAAAACTATAAAAATTAGGCTAATCGAAGATCTGGAGTAACCCTGATTAGAAAACACAAGAGCCCAACCAAACTATTAGAGATCGACATATCGCCTTTACAAAAAATATTCAACTTGGTGGGCCACTTTATTTGATGTCAAAAATCGAAAGTCTGAAGTATCTAATGAAGAACCCTCAGCTGTATTACAGATATGGTAATGCCCCCTTCTACTATTGGTACATCAAAAAATTGACTGTCATTGCAAAAGTCCAGCGTAGTGGGACACATCTTCTAATTTAATCTAGACTAACTTTAGTCTACTCAAACATTACACAAATTAAATGTTTCTACAAAAAGAAGTGAAATCCCACTAAAAACATTCTGTAAAAAACTAGCCAAGTCTCGATGGAGCTGCTTGTTTATCTCTAAAAAGTAATGAAATCTAGACAAAGTCATGACAAGTCTAAGGTTCCTTACTGCGATTTCTTTATTATTATAGTTAATGTTGTGTGACTTGGCCGTTAAAGGGTACACAAGGGTACAAAACCAGGTGCTCCATGACACCATTGCACCAATCTGTTGCCAGAACCGCTACCCATTGACGATGGAAAATTGCAACTTGGAAAACGTGTAAACAAAATTGACTTGTACCCACTAACGTATAAAGAATGTTTAACGGCCAAGTCACACAACATTAACTATAATAATAAAATAATAGTTTAAAAAACTAAAAAAAACACGCTTTCATAGCAAAATGAACTAAAAAGCGAAAAATAATCTTTGGAAGATAGTAGTTGACCAATCACTTAATTTTAATGTAATACAAAAAAGCGTGGGGTGCTGTCTATTTACAATTTTGCTTGGACAACAAATGGAAGAAATTCGAGCAACTGATAAGAAGCCCCCCACGCTTTTTTGTATTACATTAAAATTAAGTGATTGGTCAACTACTATCTTCCAAAGATTATTTTTCGCTTTTTAGTTCATTTTGCTTCGAAAGCGTGTTTTTTTAGTTTTTTAAACTATTATTTTATTTTTCTGTTTTTTAGTCTTACGTTGGAGAATTATCAGACGACGAAATTATTTATAAAACGAGTTCGAGGTAATATCTTAAAGTTAAGACAAGGGCACTCCGATGGGAAGCTACTGCGGTGAGTCATCGATGTATGTTTGCTGAAATCATATTTATATTGCTTTGAAAATTTGAGATGCATTTGAATAAAAGTTTTGTTCAACAATGGTCTGATCAGCAATGAATTTCCAGTTGAAGGCTCACCTAAATTTTGGCATGAAATTAGTTAAAAACAATTATATTTCATGTTCTAATTACCTTGGAACATTGGAACAAATTTTGTCTGATGCAGAAAAATTAAAGGTTTTTGTAGATATTTTTAAATAATTTTTGCGAGCATTTTTTAATGTATTTTTTTAAATTTTTCCTTTTTCACATTGTTGGATTTATGTCAAAATATTGATTAAAATTGGAGGAAACTAACAATTAAAAGAGTTAATTAATTAATTTGATTGTAGAATATTGCATTGTCATCGGGTCTGAGGTCGCGTGCCAAATTTCTAAAGAATCCGATCGCAGAAAGTGGGCGAAATTTGAGCTGCAAGATTCCGTTACAAGATACATACATACATACATACATACAGGTGAAGCTAATAAAAGCGTGTTAATAAAGAAATCGCAGTAAGGAACCTTAGACTTTTCATGACTTTGTCTAGATTTCATTACTTTTTAGAGATAAACAAGCAGCTCCATCGAGACTTGGCTAGTTTTTTAGAGAATGTTTTTAGTGGGATTCTTTATTTACTGATTGTAAAGGTGTTCCCGGTTCTGCTATTTCATAGGTCGGCTTTTGTCGGGGTAAATTGTTTGGAATGGGTCAGTGCTGCATTTATGCTGAAATAAAATGCGAAAAAATATTTCTAGAATATCCAGAAGCAGCTCTACACTCTTGCTCCCGTATCCTACATCTAACGAGCTATCTAAAGAAAATTTTTCACGTTCTATCTGAGCATGAATGCAAAGCTGATCCATTCCTTTCAACTCTCTCTCAATTTTAACGGAGATTTCTTTAAGGAGTAAATCATAGTCTTGATTATATTTTCGCTGTAACTGACATTTTTTGAAGAAACAGTGCCATTACCCTAACAGGAATACCTTTCCTAACAAATTTTACACTTGGCGAGTTGATTTGGGTTTTAAAGAAATTGAGGTCCGTAACCGTATCCGCGGATCTTGACATTAATGATCCGGATCCGCGGATCTACTTTTTTAACGATTCGTCACATCACTAACTAAAACCTTGCACTATTCAAGTAGACAATAGCCAAAGGGGAAAACAATCTCTTCCGTAAAATGCCCGCCTAAAGATAAAATACTAGTTTTCCAGTTTCAATAAATATACAATAGTAACAAAAAGAGCTCCCCAATCCATACAAAAAAGGGGGAGGGGTCGGCAACTTCTGACCAGTAAATTACCCTCTGCCATTCATCACTGTTTACACCTGATGACCCCATCGCTCCTTTATGGACAAAGATAAGATTTTCCCTGGGGTAGCCAGATGGCTTCTATTTAAATGTTCTTTTAGAGTTAGTAAGAAGCATTGCATGAAGTCCCGCTGAGAAAAAAGTAAGGGTCACTCAGTTTGAAACGTTTTCTTAGTAGCGGTGCAATTCGCCATATAATAATGACGCCTTCAGACTTTACGGCGCCCTGGTACCACGGGCCGACCGAAGAGGGGGGCGAAAGGGGCACCACGCGCAGAGATCTGAGAGGGCGCCATAAACTAAACTTTTTCTGCATAACAATTAATTATTGATTTTTAAATTTTAGTCTAAGAAATGTTTTTATAATGCAAATATATTACATTTAATTCCTATCTTAATGGCGCTCATAGATTACATTTCGATAATAGGTTGTATTTTCAATTATGTAATAACTAGTATAAAACTGTTTTTTTTTATCACATTTTTTTTTATCATTCTGTGTGCAAAAGGAGATGGAGGGGGTGCACCCGCAGCAGAAAAAATTCGCCTCGGACTCCGGCCTTCGGGGCCGTCCGAAGAGAAGCGATCGCCCTGGGAGCCAACATATGAGAGAGGGCGCTATAAACTAAGCTTTCGCTGCATTACAATTTATTATTATTATTATTATTATTTTCATTTTCTTCTAATATGAAAAAAAGAGGCTTTTAAAAAGCTGTCTTTTATGGTACACATAGGCTTTGGACAACATGTTCAATTATCCAATAATTAATACACTCCTGTTTGTGAAAATTGCAACACCATGAAGGAAGCATCATAGTTGAATGAAATTTAATACACAGTTGAACAGTAATGGTACAAAAAAATGATTACACCTTCAAACCAAACAGATAATAAAAAGAGATAGAAATTAGTATTTTGAGTAGCCACCACGCGCCGCAATAAGCGCTGCTACACGACTTGGCATGGAGTGAAACAAAGTTTGAATATCTGCCTGCGGGAGAGTATTCCATATTATTTGTATGCGCAACCAAAGTTCGTCTGTCGAAGCAACAGGACGAGGATCACGAACGATACTCCGCCCAACGAAATCCCACACATGTTCAATCGGTGACATATCCGGGGAATATGCAGGCCAAGGAAGAAGCTGTACCTGCTGCGAATCAAGGTAGGATTTGTCAGTCCTGATGACATGTGGATGGGCATTGTTCTGCTGGAATACAGCTCCTGGCATTCCTTGCAGGAAAGGAATAGCTTGGGGCTGTAAAACTTCGTTTGCGTATCGGGTACAGTTCAAATTGCCCACAATTCGTAGCAATTGTGATCATCCATGATATGCTATGGCACTTCAGACCATAACTCCGGGTGTTCGTCCACTGTGGCGTTCGATAATGCACTCCGGAATGTGCCGTTCACCGGCATAGCTCCTGACACGAATTCGGCCATCATGGTGCCACAAATTGAAGCGGGATTCGTCAGAAAAGACGACCTGCTGCCAATCAGCAAGCCAACTCCTATGCGCATTGGCCCATTGTAGCCGCAGGCGGCGATGGTTTTGCGTGAGAGGAATCCTGTATAAAGGAATCCTTGCGCGCAGCCCACGATGCAGCAGACGTCTCCGAATTGATGAAGCACACAATGAAACACCTGTAGCTGTTGACCACTGTGCTGCCAATTGTCTAGAAGAAGCTGTGCGGTCCGTCAGCGCCATACGCACCAGGTGTCTGTCATCGCGAGCTGACGTCACATTTCGGGGTCCACTCCCGGATTTCCGAGCTGTCCGACCCTCGTCCGTCCACTGCTTCCAAACACGCTTGATTGTGCTGCTGTCACGCTGCACACTAACGGCTACTGCACGATGGACAATCCAGCTTCACGAAGACCGACGATTCTGCTCCGTTCAAACTCCGAAATTTGCTCAAATTTCGCTTTTTTTCGTCGAAGAGGCATAGTAAAGATTCAGTTGACGTTTACTCTAGCATATAACCACCGATAATCATACACGCTTCGCTACAGTCGTCTATTTATATTCAGTTCGATCCGCCATTCAGAGGGCGCTGCTCAGCATACGCATGCGCTACCGGTCTGCAATTCTAATCATTTGCATATCATGCCCTACTTTACATTTCCCGCAATTTTCAGCTCACTCGCGTAAGTCCTTCGTGGTGTTGCAATTTTGACAAACAGAGTGTATTAATGTTTCTGATCTTGAGGAAATCGATAAATCTGTTTGGGCTATTATTTAATGAGCGGATTTTACATCATTTTCTGCGTGGAAGATGGCTATGTTTTCTCTCATCGAGTGCAGCTCATTAGTCTTGAAGTGAAGGGTGAAGTCATATTTCGTTAAAAAGTCCAATCCGAGAATGAAGGGGTCCGTGATATCAGCAACGAATGCCATATGGTGGTAGGCGGCATTCCCAAACACTATTTCCATGTCCACTTTATCATCAATCTCGATTTTGTCACCTGTCACAGTCTGGAGACTTACCGTGGCGATGTCCACAACAGTTTCAATCCAAATTCACGAGTCACATCTGTCCTAATAATTGTCACGTTGGCCACTGTGTCGACAATCAGTTTGCAGGGATACCCATTTACTTGTGCGTGAATGAAAAGTCCATTACGGGATTTCAACTGGAGTCGAATCTTTCTGGCACTTCTCCCCGAAGCGAAGCTCCAACGCAGATGTGAGGGTGGTGAAGTCCAGGCACTGGTTGTCCGGAAGAGTCTGTAGAATGTCTGCAGCGTCACCTCGCAACGATGCCGCAAGATGGCAGGCCTTGGTAGCAGAGTCCCATCCGTTCACTTCCGCCACTATCACGAACTGGGTTTTGTAAACCTTCCACGAGGTTTTCCCATCAAATGTGGCCAGTTTAATGGACGGTCGAGCAGCCGATGTGGGAGCACCAAACTGTACAGAGCTGTTTTCCGCGGTCGGCAATCTCCTTTCCATGTCCTTAATTATTTCTTCCTTAAATGAAGTAAATTTCTTGTCTTCTTCTTCCAACTTATTCTCCACATTGGCGATGCGCGCCACAGTACCAAATTTTTCTTCAGAGGATCGACTTTATCTCCCATGGCGGTTAGTTGATTCTCCATCATGGTTTTCATCGACGTTAGGTCACTTTTCATTTTCATCTTGACTTGTAGTAATTTTAGCAGTTAAATCACAATTTAACTGTTCTTGGTTACTCGCTAATTCATTTTAATTTTCTTTTATATCTAACATATAGAAGAAAGTTTTGGATTCGTACAAATTTTCGAATTTCGAATTTTGACGGATTCGAACGTTTTGAGGTGTGCTGAGTCCCTTTCGACTATTTTTGGAAAATGTCTGTCTGTCTGTGTGTGTATGTGTGTGTATGTGTGTGTGTCTCCGTATGTGTGTGTGTCACGTCTGTGTGCGACCAGTTTTTTGTGGCCGCTCTACAGCAAAAACTACCGCATGAAATTGAACGAAATTTGGTACACATATGTGCCCCTATGTGAACTTATGCCTATTGATTTTTGGCGTGAATTCCTCCAAGGGGGGTGGAGCAATGGGACGTTTTTTGAGTTACGTGTGCTTGCTATTCCTCAGGAAGTAACTGGCGGAATCAAACAAAATTTGGTCCATATGTTGCCATTAACAAGAACAGGTGCTGATTCAATTTTGGTGCCAAAAACTCAAACGGGGGTTGAACTATAGAACGTTTTTTGTCGTCAATTGTGACTGCTGTATCTCAAGAAATAATGAACGGAATGAAAGAAAAACTTATCGGCAAGTAGCCCTCAGTGGGTATAAGAGCTGATTTTATTTTGGTGTCAACAGCTAAAAAGGGGGTAGTGCAATCGCCCGTTCTTTTTTTCCATTGTGAGTGTCCTATCTCAAGAAGTAATGCTACGTTCTGGTTGAAATTTGGAATGCATGTGAATCCATATGTAAACAGGCATTGGTTCAATTTTGACGCCAATCGCTCCAAGAGGTGTTGATTTTTTTTTTATTTATTTATTTTTTTTTTGCGAATAAAAATAGCTTTATTAATGCAACAATAAGAAAGATAAATCGTAATAGATTGTCGTCTGCGTATTTCTCGCGATTTTATTTGTATGGAAATGATCGGAAATATTATCTCAATGATTTAAAATTTTTAACTGTTGCCATCTTATGTTTGTTAACAAATAAAATATTTGTAATTAATTCAAGCAAGGCTTTTAAAATAACTTTCAATTTTTGCTTTGCTTTTGCAATAATTCTGACATTGGGATGGTCGTCTAGTTTTTGCATGTGTAATTTTGTTTTTGTTGGGAATATTGCTTCCCCGTCAAGCATGGGGAGGGATCAGAAAGAAAGAAAAATATAGAAGGAATTTTCGTGATGGTCACAACATACTAGTTTTTTTTAAAATTGTTCTTGATTTGCAGTCAATTTATTTTTTAATTGGTCTTGATTTGCCCTAAAACTTGTAGTCAAATCACTTTTTAATAGTTCTTGATTAGCCGCCATATCACTCTTTACAGAGTTGATTGCGTCAAGAAGTTGTTTTAATTGATCATCCATTGCGCGAGTAATCACCATAAAAATGAAGTCCAAATTCAAAGTCTTTATGAAAAAATGTCCAAGGTCGCACTTACTCCAAGAAAGTCCTGAAGAAGCCTCACGTTGGGCACCAATTGTTACCAGTTCCGTGCAGCTTTAAACTTTCTTTAAATGACGACACAGTTCTTGAGAAAACACAGGGCGATTTATTTACAACCATGTACAAGAAATACCGTTAAGAATTGCTAAATTAATCATAGCAGTTAGGCAAATATCGGTTAACACCGTATACTCAACGGTCAACCACATATTTACATCAAAATACGCAAAAACACAGCGCAAGGCGAAATCCTGAATCCGCCCCTGCGCCCATGTAATGGGGTCGTTTCCAAAATTGTAAAAGTAGTTTTTTCTGAAAGAGCATGAGTATTAAAAACATAGGGTCTGACCATTTTTTAAATAATTTGTTTAAGTTTAAAAATTACTTAAATCGGTGCGCTTTCATGAAATGCCATTCAGTGTTGCCATTCACAGAGCAAAATATTTTTTTCGCATCTTAGCTCACGTGTTCATTGGCAACCATATCGTGCCAATACATATTGGCAACAATGCGATTGATAGCAAGCGTAGATCGCAATGTTAATTCGCTTCTTGATTATCATAGCGTGGAAATGCAGAAAGATAAATGCAAAGAGAATTAATTAGCTTAAGCCACGTTTTGTTTGAAAAATCGGACAATTTTTTAAAAAATTAATTAATAAATAACTGTTCGGAAAATGAATTGTGAATGAGCCGCTTTTACGGTGTGGAATTTTGTGAAACGGCCGCTTTTACAATGCAGATTTTTGTGAAGGAGCCACAAAGTGGACCCAATTCAATTCCGAGTCGACCCTATTTTGGCGAGCGCAGGGCCGCATAGAGCTGATGCGGGCCCCTTGTCAGTTTGTTCGCCAGGTCTCCTTCTTCTCATAAAACTTGTAACATTTATATGCCTCAGATTCCAAGCTGGGTCCCTAGTTCCTGACCAGGGGACTAGTCGGGAACTCCCCCCTCGCCCTGACATGGCCTCCGAGCCAGCAACCAATATTGTTCGCTAATTTTGCCAATTAATGTTGAAAAAAGAACAAATGTAATTAAAAAACACATGCTGGTATCATTGTGGTACTCTACTCACCGACATTTTTGCTGTTGGTTTTGATATGACAATCAAGACTGAAGAAATACAGTGGTTTTTTGCAGAATTTTTTAAAGAGAATTTAAATTCAGTTTTAAATTTCATCAACATCTTGGTTGAGGTTGTACTGCAATGTAAATGTGTAAATTATTGTTTGTGAATTCAATGAAATCCATCAACTTGAAACAGCAAAACATGCGAAAAAAATCAAGTAACTTCAATTGTTAATGGAGTTTTTTACCATAACAACAAACAATATCAATACATCCTGATTGTTACATTACGCAAGCAAATGAAATGAATGTAAAAATTTGAACATCAAAACACCCATAGGCGGATTTAGGACGAAAATTTTGGGGGTGCAACATTAACAGGGATCTGGGGCGTGGGGGTTTTCAACAAGGCAGTGGCGAAATCAGAAAATAATTTTAGGCCAGGGCGTACTTTTAAATCTAAAAAACGAGATGTAAACCATATTTAGTAACATTAGGAGATCAGCAGTTCTTAACAATTCAAACTGCAGAAAATGTTTTAAACAAAAGTCGATGTTGTTAGAAGCAAGGTACGAATCCAGCTTCTAGTTTGAAAGGGGATTCACGCCCCAGAAAAAATTTGCAATAGTAGTTTTGAAAACGCAGTTTTAGAGTTCTTGGTGATATTTTAGGGGAAAGAATGATACGTGGGGCTCCAAGGCTGTTTTTAGAAATTTAAGTCTTATAAATGTGATTATAGTGCATATTTATAGTTTGGGTTAGGAATGACACTCACGGACCGACCCCAATCGATTTTTTGAAAAACAGATAGAAATATGCCCCCCTCCCCCCACCACCACCTCTTTAATTTTTTATAATTGAAGTTCCAAACACGCTATGGTGGACAATTTTTGATGCTATTCCCGGACGATGGTCCTGAAGCTCTCCCCTGGAAAATTTTCGAAATTGAAGTCCTAAAATTGAAGTACTTATGCAATACTCCATGGTATTAAAAAGAGGATTTCAAAGGCTACAGTCCCGAAAGATTCTCCTACTTATCACGAAATAGTACAGTTTTCAAAACCAAAATATTAACAATCTTTGATGATAATTAGAGGAAGGGGGTGGGAGGCCTTTGTTCGAATATTTTCCAAAATTAAAATCTTAAACACATGAGTGGAAGACCATATTTGGTAACGTTAGGGACACTGCAGTTTTCCGAAACTGAAGCTACGAAAACGCAATTTTAAACGATTTTCGATGTTTTTAGGTGATCATAGGATCTTTCTTAGAAATGTTGCGAAATTGAGGCCCAAAAAACGAAATTTAAGATACTCCGTAATAACATTGGCAAGAGAGAGGGCATCGGGGGGGGGGGGAAAAATTGAGGACTAATAGAAAAAATGAAAACGAAATAGAAAGAATGAAAAAAAAAAAGAAGGGGGGGGGGAGTCTGAAAGAAAGAGGATTGTGCGAGGAGGAGGAGGGAGGATACACACAATTCTCCGTCAATAATCTGAAGCTGTTGAAAAATTTAAAGGTCAATATTTCTCTTTTTGATATAAATTAAGGTTTTTCCCCAATATTATTTATTTTTTTTCTTCTTAAAATAACTGCATTTTCCTAAAATGAGATCTTTTCTTCCCTTCAATAATGAAAAATATATTTTTTAAAAACATCAACTCAGCATTTTGTGGGAAGAGTCACCAGTATTGTGCCCCATCCCCCCCCCCTGAATGCACCACTGCAGCAAGAATTCCGGGAGTCCTCCTTCAAAAATTTTTTTTGAAAATTTACCGGAAAAATGTTGGTTTTTAGTTGAGTTCGGAGTAGATTTTATTAATTTTATTGCAATTTTGTCTTTTTTTTTGACTCAATTATCTATAGTTGTTTCAAAGTAGAAGAATTCGTCTTGATATATCAATAAATACACAATTACAGAGGAAACAATTATTCTATACTATGACACAGCACTAGTATAGCAACTATGAAATTTTTTTTACCCAACTGCGCTTCTGAGTGACAAATATCACATTAATTTTTTTAAAACCCAGCCAAAAATTTTGTGGGTGCGGCGCACCCCCTGGCACCCCCGTAAATCCGCCTATAAAAACACCATAATTGAAATAACATAGAATAAGAACTTTCTTACCTGTCGAAAACCAAAAAAATGTAGCATATAGAACAAAAAAGTCAGCAATAGAGTATGGTAGATTTTAAAGTATACTAGCACTTTCTTTTGCTGCCCATTTTGTTATCGATGTTTCCATAATAAAGTTCGTTTGATGCAGTAGCGTATTATATTGACTTCAAAAGAACGATGCGGGAATGACAACAAAAAAGGCTTGTAAACATTTTTTTTAAAAAACATTCTTTGATTCTTACGCCTATAGTGCACATTCACTAAAATCAACAATGAGAACTAAATAAAAGACCACAGAATACTTAAGACGAATCCGATGACTTTTTACACGCTTTCTCTTAAGACTATGGATCGAGCAAATGACAGGTATGGAAGCGTCTACATTTTACGCTACAACATGATCTTGATTCACTATTCCCACATTCGAGTGCCAAACAGAAGCGCAGCACAATGTAATCTTTCCCCCAAACCAAAAATATAGCATGAAAACAACAAAAACATAATTTTAATCCTGAATTTTAAAGGCGAACTTTTCCAGTACGTAGCATTGATATTCAAAATGTAAACTCACGGATCACGTGGTTTCCTCTAACCTCGAACCCAAATCGTGAATAGACCCCATAGCCTCGAATTTCTGTTTGCTCCTGTATCCGTAAAGACGTCATGTGAGGCGTTGGTTAAGAGAACCCACGTTCAGCTAATGAGCTCTCCGACCTAATGTAAAGTAATGTGAATCAAGCTTTGCCTCGAAAAGAGACACGGCTGTCTTTAGCTGTAGCAGGTTCGTGTTTTCAAGATGGTGTTATTTTTTCGTTTCGTGTGTTGTCTATCATCACTTAAAGCTTTCAGAAAGTTTCCTCGTAATTAGTGTCAAATAAGATCTTTAGGAATGATGAGAAGATTCGTAAAGTGGAAGGATTATAATTTTTTCAAAACAAAGTTTAATTTATTTTTTACATAGAATTTTAGAACATCGTACCATATGTAAGTCAATATTTATTTACATTGAATATTTTAAGCATGCCATAAATTTTATCGAAAGGTCAATGTATAAAATTTTTCTTACAAGCTTCAAAAATACGTCTTAAATTTGGAAAGTTTTATGCTCCCATCGCTTAAGATTTTATTCCTATGTGCTTGGATTGTTTTTGTAAAAATAAACTTATCATATCCATGGTGTTAGTCGATTTACAGACCTATTATTTAAAATTTTTCCAAGGAAGAGGGCAAGGGAATGCTATAAGCATCAAAAATGTGAAAAAGAAAAGAATAATCTCACACTTGTATATTGTATGTTTAAGTTTACACTCGATTTTTAAACGAATCTATTAAGTTCGCGCAAAAAGTTCCTAAAATCGAATAACACCATAAACTATGTACTCTGCAAGGTATGCCTGTTTCCAAGGCAAACAACACTGAAACCAAGATATTGGAATAAGAGAATAAATAATCTCGGACAATAATCCTTTACACTCATTTTCAAATAGGATTTTTATTAATCTACATATAGGGGTGTTTGTGATCGGAAATTTCTAAAAATTTTGGGTTGTCGAGTCTTTCCCCTAACTTCAATGGAGACTTGCTAACATTATGTTTTTGAAGTTTCAGTATTGGAAAGTTGAGGGCTAACTCCTGACTCCATCCCTTCCCTTAACACTACCAAGGATGGCTAACCATTGCATTTCAAGGCTCCAATTTCTGATGGAAAGTTCCAAACCCCCCCCTCCCCCTACATCATAAAAGATGGCTTACAATGCATTTTTGAGACTTCAATTTTGAAGTCTTCATTCCGTGTTCTTCTTTCCTCATCTTTCAACATCATTCAAAGATCATATAAGACAGCGTTTTTGAAACTGCTTCATCAAAAAGTTTCTGTGTAAAAGTTCTGAATCCCATGCCTTTTGCTATGCTATCAAAGATGGCCTACAATTGCATTTTCAGGACTTCAATTCCAAACTTTTCCCCGGGGAAGGCCTCCAAGCCCCTTGGTTTTTAGCATTATTAAAAATATCTAAAATTGCATTTTGAAGCTCTAATATCATAAAACAACTGGGAGAGATTTCCTGAATACATCCTTTCCCTTCAAGAACGCAAAGACAGCAAACAATTGTGTTTTGAAAAATATATCATTAAATTCCGAAAAATTTCTGGAAAGGGACCCCCAAACTTTCCTTTCTCTTATTAACCACCAAATAGTCTAAAGATTCATTCTTTACAAAAAAATTTCAGGCGAGAGCCTGCAAACACTCTTACTTATGGGTGAAAATAAATAATTCAATCACAACAAACAAATCCATAGCTATCTTTAAATTTAATTGCAAATGCAATTTTAATGTACACGTTATTCAGGAAAAAAAGTGCTTCAGTTCTTAAACTTTTTTAAACTTTTATTTTCATTAGTCCCCACTCTCCCGCCTCCCTTAATGCATTATTCAATCCCCCCTCCCAACAGGATCGTTTGGATCCGCCACTGGTCGAGCTTCCTCATAGTTCTGGATAATATCAGTCTTCAGAAAATCTTACTTGAATCCACTATCACCCTTGTTACATATGATTTTATCATTTTAACCTGGGAAAAACTCATGTGCTCCAGCGCACAAAAGGTTGCACAGGGTGCCTGTATGATCCCTATCTATTAATACAATTAATAAATAACAATTTTATCAAAAGTTCATTGTCAATTTGTGAAATAGATAGGAACAAATCTGATATACCCCCCTCTTGGCGACTTTTTCCTGTTGGCGCCAAAAAAGCGTCGCCAAGAAAACTATGTATGACGTCATATGTCATACATCGTTCTTAGCGATGCTTTTTTAGCGCCAACAGGAAAAATTCAAATTATGTCATTAATTATTTAATGAAATTAATGCATTAATTTTTTTCCGTTGTTTCTCCGGGATACGAGCCCTCGGTCTCATAGTACTTTCGTAATGAGACCTCGGCTCGCCGGCCCTGCCTCGGTCTCATTACGAAAGTACTATGAGACCTCGGGCTCGCCAGGACCTCGCTGCCGCTCGGTCCGTTATCCCTCCGACTTTTAATATACATCACAGTCGGAAATAAGTCACAGATCTCCTCCGTTCAGTATACAATAAAGTCACAGATTTTATGTGAAATTAACACCATTTTTGTGCTACAAAAATGCCAACCAGACCAAAATACAAACTACCAGAAACACACTAAAAACACAATAATTCAAAATATGTTCACTTACCTTTTTTACTTTTCTTTTACTTCCTCACGTGAGGCAGTGCACATATGTTCCGCTCTTAGGAATATTTGTTCGGATTTTAATTCAATGTAATTTAATATTTCTTCATTAATATAATTTCGCTAATCGGCTAAAGTTTGATGAAAAAAAATATTGATTTTCAATATCAGCAGTTTTGGTCCCAATTAAAATCTCATATGTTATCAAAAAAATCTCCTCTATTTTCAACTTGCTAGAACTAAACCATGACCCACTCCTGATCGTTGCTTCTTTTCCACAAACAACACCCCCAATAACCTTTCTACAAAAAAAAATTAACCCATCTGAACATTTTTTAGTTTTTTTAATTTTCATAACAGAATTACATCTAGAACATAACATTTCATTCTTAAGTAAACCAATTTCCCTTAAAAATTCTAAAAAAACCTCTTTATTTTCAATTAGTTTAAATATAAAAAATCTATTTAGGACTCCGGTACGTCCAAACGTTGGACGACCTGACGAAAAAGAAAAAGAAGATTCATTCAAAAATTTCAATTGATACATTTGGACAACATCACAAACCGAACTCATAATTAAAATAGAAAATTCAACTAAATTAACATTAAAAAACAACAAGAAAAAGAATACTCTAAAACAGAGGTTCCCAACCGGTGGTTCGCGAACCCCCAGGGGTTCGCGAGGTGCAGGAGGGGGGTTCGCGAAAATTTCGGTGCAATGGCGGATTTTTCCTAGTTTGTTAAAAAATTATAAAATATTCAATTTGCACGCATAGTTACTAATTTTTTTTTTAATTTGAAAACGCGCCAGACTCTTGTATTAAGTTCAAAAAAATAAAAAATCTTTCAGCGGTTTTATAATCTTGGTTAAAAAGAAATTTTCTCATTATTTTTTTTCGATAGACAACAAAAAGAGATATCCTTCCTTCTTTATTGCGAGGCGCCATGCAGAAACGATGTATTTAAGCTGTGGCGGGGATCACGATGACCTTAAAAAGGCGCCATCGCGTGGAGTCAATCAAACAATATACATAATATACATATGTCGAAAAAAATAAAGAATTCTCAAACAATGCATCATTAGGGGTATTATTTCTAATCTGGTTGAAATATAACTCTTGAATTTCCGTCGAATTCAGTCATCGAATAGCAGACATGACAGCAAAAGGCTCCAAACTTAAAATTTATTACTGGATTTTACCCATCTGTTCATTTTCAAAAATATATAACATCAGCATGCTCATAATTCTGGGGAAATAGTTGTTAACAGACGTATTTAGAGATACTTTAGAGATGCTTGAAAACAAGTGATTTTGTTTGCAATTGGTTTTGCTACGTGAACTTGCTACTCTGTTTGTGAAGTTATAATCGTGTTGGTAATTTTTATGATTTAATAACTTTCTGCTGTTATGGATCGATGGTTGAAAACTGGTGGTTTGGTTGAGCGACAAATGGACAAGCAGTCAATCGATCAACCCTCAACATCAGCAGTAACTTTCGAATCAACACAGGATATTGAAATAGATAGCTGTAATGAACTGCCGCCTCCCCCGACTAAACAGAAAAGTGAACTAGGGGAGAAAAAAGGAAAAAAGCGAAAATATGACAGTGACTATTTACAAATGGGCTTTTATTTTACTGGAGAAGAGTCTGAACCTAGACCGCTTTGTCTTCTCTGCAACGAAGTTATAGCGAACAGCAGTTTGAAACCGTCACTGCTGAGAAGACACCTCGAAACAAAGCATCCGACACACAAGGACAAACCTATCGAATATTTTAAAAGAAAATTGGAATATAATAAAAAGTGTAGCGTCTCTACGTTCCTGTTAGAATACAACGAAGATAGTAAAATGGCCCTTGAAGCTTCATATCGAGTCAGTTATAGAATTGCAAGATCTGGACAGCCACATACAATTGCAGAAAATTTAAATGGACCGTGTGCTAAAGATATTGCTAAGTGTATGCTGGGAGAAAAGTCAGCAAAAAAAAATTGACCTGGTTCCGCTATCAAACAACACAGTATCACGCAGAATTACTGATTTGGCAAGTAATGTGGAGAAAGAACTTGTGAATAGAATAAAAGAGAATAATTTTGCGATCCAGCTTGATGAGTCGACTGATGTAGCAAACGCTGCAATATTACTTGTCTATGTTAGGTATATTTTTAACGATACAATTAAAGAAGATGTACTATTTGCAAAACCTTTGAAAACCAACACAACTGGAGAAGCAATTTTCGAACTGGTCAACAGTTACTTTGAAGAAAATGGAATAGATTGGTCTTTGTGTGTGGGTGTGTGCACGGATGGTGCAAAATCAATGACAGGAAAATTTGTTGGCTTTGTGGTGCGAGTAAAGAAGATCAACGAGAAAATTGAATGGACTCATTGCTGCATTCATAGACAAGCATTAGCATGTAAGCGTATTCCCGCAGAATTATCCGCTACTTTGAATGATGCGGTAAAAATTGTAAATTTCATAAAATCACGTGCCACAAACTGCCGTCTATTTAACGCGCTTTGTGAGGAATTGAGAAGCCTTCATGTTACTTTACTTCTTCACACAGAAGTTAGATGGCTTTCCCGTGGCAAAATTTTGACACGCTTATTTGAATTGAAGTCAGAAGTCTAAGCATTTTTTGTTGATCATCCATTTCACTTGTCCACTTGCATATTCGATCCTCTTTGGATGCAAAAGCTTGCATATTTAGCTGACATCTTTTCAAAATTAAATGAATTAAATCTATCCTTGCAAGGTGCAGTTGTTAATATTTTCGTTGTATATGATAAAATTGAAGCTATGGTAAAAAAATTGAATTTCTGGATCCAATGCCTGGAAATGGGTGAGTTTTCTTCTTTCACTTCTCTTAGTAGTTTTTTATCAGAAAACTCAATGAAACTTGATGAAAGCGTTAAAAGAAATGTATGTGAATATCTGCAACATCTTGAACTAACTTTTGACGAGTATTTTCCTAATAGGCGTAACGTCCCTCTCTCAAACAACTGGATACGCAATCCTTTTGAAGGAAATCCATGCTTAGAAACCACCCTGACATTACCTGAAAAGGAAATGCTCATCGAGTTATCCTGTGATAATTCATTGAAAACTACCTTTAAAGAGCTCTCGTTAATTGACTTCTGGCTCAGTGTAAGAAATGACTATACCGTTTTGTCCAAAAAAGCAATTCGAATTTTATTACCATTTTGTACAACATATCTGTGCGAGAAAGGATTTTCCTCCTATACTTATCTCAAAGATAAATACCGAAGCAGATTGAAAGCAGAGTCTGATTTAAGACTCAAACTGTCAGACATTGAACCAAACTTGCAGTTTCTTTGTTCCGTCAAACAGCCACAAATATCGCATTAAGGATTTTTTCCCCAATTTAAAGTATGCTTTAAAAAAATAGTTGGTTTATAAAACTTCTTGTTTATAATTTTTCTTGTAGATGTAGTTTTAACTTTTTATTAATGTTTGCACTTAATGATATTTTACAATTATATTTTTGTTTATTGCAATCAAATGCTGCAAAATATGGAAAGCAAACATGCTGTTTTTTTATTGTTTCTTACATGTTACTTATTTCAACATCAGGGGGTTCGCGAACTTTTTTGCCTGTTCCAAGGGGTTCGCAAAGAGAAAAAGGTTGGGAACCGCTGCTCTAAAATAAAGTTTGAATTGAAACTTTATTTTAGAGTATTCAACTTAAAATCTCCCTAAGAGCGAAACATATGAGCACCTACCTCCTACCACACATACACGTGCAAAAAGACAAACTTCGAGAAACTACTTTCCAGCGTTCAAGTTGCAAAACCAGGGTTGCCAAGTTATCGTCTTATTGGCGATTTTCGTATCGAGCGAAAAATTAAAATCTCTCCAAGAGGGGGGCATATCAGAGGAGAGCCAATAGATATTCTTACATAAAAACAGTCTAAGGAGACTTTAAATTGATTACTACATAACAAGTTTTCAAGGAATACTTAAATGTATTTCAAAAGAAGAAACAAAATAGTACTGAAAAAAGAAACACTAAAACAGCATTAAATGCATACCCATTTTAAATTTTTGTGTATTTTTCAAACATTATTAGAATTAACCTTTGAAAGTTGATTGTTCACATTTAACTCGAGAGATTTTGGGTTTTTTGTATTGGCCTCAAAATGCGGATTTCCTTCGAAGAAATGAATGGATTTTCAGCAAATGAAAAGCGCACTGGCAGGTGCTCTACAAAGAAAACATAAGGAAAGTAAGTTATTGAAGTTCTAGTTGAAATCTGTTGAATTGCACCATTAAGAATAGAAGATATTGAATCACTGAAGTGACTCAGGATTATTAGGGTTTAGGCTGGCTGTCATTTAGGGGGTCATGGGGAGTCAATTGTCTCCCCTCTGGCTTTAAAAAATAATGGTTTTACATGCAAGTGGGCATAATTTTTGATGTTTTCTGAAAAAAATTGCACTGCTTGATCCCCCCCCCCCGAAAAAAAAAAAAAAAAACTCAAAATGATGGGCCTGTGTTCAAACAAAAAACATTTGCAAAGCTTAGTATTCATTTTCACTAATCTTAATCTTTGGTTCAAAACAGTTTTACCATTTGGTTTAAATCAAATGGTTATAAAAAATAAATAAAAAAAAATTGTTTTTTTTTTTCAATGTTTTTTTGAAAAACTAAATCGTTTTCTCCCAAATGTTTCCATAAATTTTACATGTGATTGGAAGATGTAAAATCTCATTAATGCAAAGCAACCAGCAAAACTTTAGAGATAAATTCCCAAATTTGCAACCTTTTTTTTTAATGTAACGCAAATTTGCTAAATACTTTCTTTTTATGGCATACCAACTTTGTTTTTCTTAAAGTAGATTGAGAAAAAATCCAAGTAGTTTGTTGTTGTTATGTATTCGTTTATTTTTCTTTCATTTCTCTTTTACATTTGAGGTAGTGAGAAGCAAAGGAATGCAAGTGGCAAAATTAAAAATTTAACCACTACAAATGGTAGGTGAACCTCTCCTCTGTCTTGGGGCAAGAGATTGTACTAGTAGTCCTGGTAGGTGCTGCTGAACAGCATGATTTAGAAAAAAAAATCAATGAAAGCCTACCTAGGATCTGATCTTTAATTACGCGTTTTACTTGAAACTTAAATAGTTCACTTGCATCCTTTTGTTTCTCACTGCCTCTTTCAAAAAGCACAAAAAAGCAGATTTCAGCCGAAACTTCATTTTTACTACCGAATTTGCTGAATTACTTAAGATTCATAGAGATAAATCATGTATCATTTAAGCAATCTGTAGTTGTAGTATATATAAATAAATTCTATAGAATAGTTCAATGAGGAGAGAGAAAAAAAAAACTTGGCTCACACTTTTTGGCTTCCAGGATAGACGATGCAATTATAGCAAGAAAAAAAAAGATGCTTAAATTTTGAAAGTAGAAAATATCCGCCCAACTGAGTGCTCTTATAAAAAAAAAATTAAATGCCAAATTTTCACCTTTTAAATAACTTTTTTAATCCCAATTTAATAGAAGAATAATGTATAATGGTAGAAGAATAAATAAACATTGATTTTTAATGTTTCAATGTCTTTATTATTGAGATGGGTTAAAATAATAATTTCATCATTTGGATTTGTATTGTAAAAAATAAGGAAATTGTATTCCTAAACGCATTAAACCAGGAGAAATAATTTCTGCAATGAAAAACATAATGGTTTTCCTAAAGCACATTTGTACTATTTGTAGAAGTCTTCGCAATGATGCATTACAAAGTTATTATTATTAGTTATTAGATGATCTGTAACTTTTTTTGAAAAAGGTTTAAACAAAATATGTGTTGGTCTTTTGATTTTTAAAATTGAAATGTCCTATATCAGACTTGTGATGCATTTATAGATACTGCAAAATACTTTCTTTGCTCAGAATACTTGGTTTTAATATTACTTTTATTTATAAATTTTTTGTAGAAAGCTATAATTATGAGGAAATTGATTTACAAGGTTTTATTCTTGGTTATTTATTATGTCTTTCTTTGATTATTATTCATTTTTGTCAAGGTCTGTGCATTAAATTTATGGTACTTTTTTAGTAGTTTAATATTTTCAAACAATATTCCTCCTATAAAAAGCTCTACTTATGAGGATGCAGAGTCGGAAAAAGGAGCACATAGCATTCGTTTAACAAGAACCAATTTAATATCTTAAAAACACTAAACAAGTACGAACATTGTAAAGAACTAAAAACAAGTAAAAGACATTCAAAGGTAAAACTACAGCATGACAAGTCAAGAGAAAAATGACTAGCTGCCGGCTGCAGCGTGCAGGCTTTTTAAAACATCAACACTGGCGAGTCGAGTTGAGTTGTACTCTGCTGGCGCTACAAACCAACTTCTACAAGAGGCGCTGCATACTCCCAATCCAGTGTCAACGGAATCTAGCTGGTAAACGCACCACACGACCTGAACATGTCATCCGCTCAGGCTCAGCAACAGGGAGTGGCTGTACAGGCCGTGGTGCGGATGACGGTGCCTCTGGCTCTTCATGGGCTATCACGTCCGGGTCACCAGATGCAGAGTCGGAAAAAGGAGCACATAGCACTCGTGTAACAAAAACCAATTTAATATCTTAAAAACACTAAACAAGTACGAACATTGTAAAGAACTAAAAACAAGTAAAAGACATTCAAAGGTAAAACTACAGCATGACAAGTCAAGAGAAAAATGATTAGCTGCCGACTGCAGCGTGCAGGCTTTTTAAAACATCAACACTGGCGAGTCGAGTTGAGTTGTACTCTGCTGGCGCTACAAACCAACTTCTACAAGAGGCGCTGCATACTCCCAATCCAGTGTCAACGGAATCTAGCTGGTAAACGCACCACACGACCTGAACATGTCATCCGCTCAGGCTCAGCAACAGGGAGTGGCTGTACAGGCCGTGGTGCGGATGACGGTGCCTCTGGCTCTTCATGGGCTATCACGTCCGGGTCACCAGATGCAGAGTCGGAAAAAGGAGCACATAGCATTCGTGTAACAAAAACCAATTTAATATCTTAAAAACACTAAACAAGTACGAACATTGTAAAGAACTAAAAACAAGTAAAAGACATTCAAAGGTAAAACTACAGCATGACAAGTCAAGAGAAAAATGACTAGCTGCCGACTGCAGCGTGCAGGCTTTTTAAAACGTCAACACTGGCGAGTTGAGTTGTACTCTGCTGACGCTGCAAACCAACTTCTACAAGAGGCGCTGCAAGGAAATGAAATTACAGTCAAACCCTGTTAATATAAACTTGCATAACGTAAAATTTCATTTAGCGAGAAAAAAATACCACTCCCCATCAGATAAAGCTACAAAATAGTGTTTAAATCAATCGCTTAACACAAAGAGGATTTAGATGAATTCCCGCATAGGACGAAGAAAAGTTTAAGGTCTTGGGGGAAAAGAAAAAATTAAATCCCCATCATTTTACATGAAATTACTTTTGAAAGTTGAAAGATCTGCACTTAGATGCAAGCGACATGGATGGCAGCGAGAAACTTTCTCTCCCTGTTGTAGGAAAGTAGTGAAAATCTCGTTGCTTCAAGAAAGTATGAAATTTAGCTGTAGGCTATGCTTACAGTAAAAAAACTTGGATGAACAGTGACATCTGTATGAAGTGGCTGATAAATCTGATTTAAAATTTCATTGTGAAAAAAGAAAAATTTGTTTAATTTTGGACAACTGTTCTGCAAATGTAGAGGTTTAACCCTCCAAGCAGCAAGCCCGAATATATTCAGAGTTATTTTTATATTAAAAGCGGCAGGCTACAAATATGTTCGAAAACTTTTTCATACTGAAAATGGCAAGCTACGAATATATTCGTGGCGGCTTTTTCGTTTCTCTCGCAGCCACTCTAGCGTGTTAATCAGAGGTGTGGCACAGTCCCTTTTAAACTGAATGGAAGCCCGTTGCTGTTTGACCTTGATGATAGCCAGCCTGGTTTGCAGAACTTTAGAATTTTAAAGACAAAACAGAGAGCCAAAAAAATGAACTTGACTTTGTTTCCGGTAAAGTAAAATTTTTCCCATCAAGGATTGCAAAGAATTCTCAGAGTTTCAAATTCAATCTTTCTGTTTCAACTTTCTTTTTTTCTATTAATATGGCAAAAAGATCACTAATGAATCATAAAATATTGTACCATAATACGTAAAATCTGTATCAAGAAATTAATTATTTATGCAGTAAGGAATGTACAAATTTAAAAGATACTACAGAGAAATCCCGATTTTACATTTCTCTCAAGGGACTGGATTAAAAATTTTAAAATACGGAAAAGCGTAAAATACGAGAAATGCATGAAAAGCAAAAATCAAATAGAAAAAAGTAAAAGTAGTGAAGTTGACTCTTTAAAATTGTATAATATCTGTACTTTACAAAAAGAACATCATTGTACATGACCATTTTAGATCAATTTAACACACTTAGTTCCGAATCCGGGTATTTAGGGTGAAAATAATCCATTATAGTGCATGTTTTCACAGATTTATTTTTCAAGTTGTGGATTAGCTTTAAAAAAGCTGAAAAGGCAACATTTTGCTTATTTTAGAGCATTTTTTTAATTTTTTACTCCTCCCATAGAACAAATAAAATGTTGGAAAATCATGAATAAAAATCTTTCTTTCCGCGTTTAATTAACGTTATTAAAGTACGGAAAATATGGAAAAATAAAACGTGAATTGCGGAGGAAACGTAAACTTGGGAGACATAAGATCAAGGTTTACTGTATAACACTAGCGCAGTCAAAACCTATTCTAGAGGGTTTTTTTTTTTGATGGAAAATACCTTCTGGAGGAGATTTTTTTAATGAAAAACTTTTTGATCAAACGTGAACTTCTGAAGGGTGCTGTTTGATCAGAACAGCCCTTTCTTAAGCATAAACTACTGTATTAGAAATTCGGATTTATGTTAAAACCAATGGCTCTGGGGGGGGGGGTTCACCCCCCACCCCCTTCGCTGCGCCACTACTGTATAAAAAATTGCAACTTTAAAGGAAAAAAAATAAAAAATATTTTTTACAAAGACGAAACGAAAGTTTTAAAAAATAAAGTAACTAAAAGAGTTCCATTTAATATCATTGGCAGTAGCGTACAGAGATTTTGGTGCCCTCCCCCCCAAATTCATAAGTGTGCCCCTTCCCCCAAAAGAACAATAATTGTTTTTTAATTTTAACATAGTGTTCATTCAGAGAGTGCGCCCTCATACCTTTTGCGCCCCCGATCCTCCTCACCACGAGGGTTGCGGGGAGTGCTCTGTACGCCACTGGTTATTGGTATTCAAAGTAAGATTGGTACTACAGTTTTACACCGAAGAATTAGTGAAGAAATTGTTTAAAAAATCCAGATAGAAGGACCGTTTTCAATGATAGTTTAAGTATTTTAGGGAGAAATAACCCCATGAGTCTCCCTAATTGCTACAGATGTTCATGTCTTTTAACTTTTCACCTCTTTAGCTTCTCAGAAAAATGTTAACGGTTAAGAAATGCTACATTCCATTCGAAATGAAAATAATGACTTTCCATTCTTCGCAAAATATATTTAAGAACTTTTAAGTGCACTACTCTGGCTAATACTCGTTTGATCGAACAGTATGTGCAGTAGCATAACTATTTACAGAGGTTGGCAGTGAGTGGCTCTCGCCAGGGGAGCGGCATTTCAACTGATTAAAAAAAAATTTTTTAATCAGTTTTCACTTATCCGCTGTTATGGTGCCACTCTATTCCGCAGATATTTGAGAATTTACAGTACATGTAATATATCAGGGCTATGGCAGAACTACATGCTGCTGACACTCGCTGGTAAGATAAATTTACTTTATATCTACTAGTTTGTTAACACTCTCAGCTTAAATGAAATAACATCCGACTCCAGTTCGGTTCTTCACTAATCCAGACTGATGATAACCGGGCTGTCTGGTATATTGCATGCTCCATAATATTTTGCTCAGAAAGATTCTTCATAAAAAGACAGGAAAGATGTTTTTTTCCGGGTAGTTGAAAAATAATAACAATGTTGAATAAGTAAAAGATTAAAGGTAAATAAGAAAGAAAGATTTTTGAAATTGAAAATGCAACTATACATTGTGTAGTGAATCAAATTTATAAAGCAACTTTATCCTTGTCAAACATCAAAATTGTTTTATTCATGGGAATTTTTCCAAGTTGGCAGGTACGCAGTATAGTAGATGGATCTGTATTACATTGCGTAAAATTTTATATTTTTATTTTCTTCTTATACTTTTCAAATCATTCGATATATATCATGATATATATATCACAATACATATCCAACATTTATTTTGAAAATATCATGATATTTTCAATATTTATCTTTTCAACTACTTTATTTTTAATATAAAAAGTTTTTCAGTTATAATTTTGTTATTCATTTATTATTAAAAGTAACTAAAAAGTTATGTACTATATTTTTATGATGTATTAATACATTATTAATTTGACAAAGTAATGTAATATTCCTTTTTTATTTCATATTCATAAAATTATTATTAATGTCACAATTTTAATTCATATTAAAAGTGCATAGTTAAATATTAAACATTGGTCAGAAAAAAGTGTCTTATAGTTGCACTCCGACTAATTATTATTATTATTTTTAATTTCTGAATCATACAACTGTGTAAAAGTAGCTAACAGAAGAAAAATGAGCAAAACAGCTAATGCTGAATTAACTCCATTAAAATTGATAAAAATGTTAAATGAAGTATTAGATATAAATAATGAAAGAAACCTTAATTTTAAGTCTACATATTGTAATAACAATATAAGAAAATAGTGATTTGAGGATACATTTACTATTTTGAAGACTTTAGCTTGTTCTGATTGAAAATATTGGATATTTATCAAAATATCCTATATATATATCAAAATATCATGATATTTTCGAACCCTGCTTACATATCATTCTGATTTGTGTACAGTTGTAACATTTAATTTTTTTTTTTTTTTTTAGAAAAGGAAAAGATGAATCATCCATACAGAGATAATATGAATGCAATGAGGCCTCAAACATCCATGTACAGTAGTCAGCAAAGATTGATGCACCAAAACAAGCCTTATTATCCTCCTAATTCTCAGCCATGGCTTTCTAACCAAGAATTTATGACTTATGGAAATAGGACTTCTCAAGTAAACCAGCCGTATCTTATGCAAAATAGTTCATATCAAAATTATAACATGCCTCCGTCACAGATGCCTTTAAAAGATATGATTAGTCAAAATCCATTGCAGCAGATGAATCGAAAATTTGGTAGTTCTGTCAACCAAGATTTAATTAAGGACCTTGAGCAATTAGTTTCAGATCAAAGATACCAACCTAATAACTTTCATTCAGCTCCAATGAAAGAAATTCATTCAACGGAGAGGAAAATGTTGAGACCTTCTTACGGTGAAATTGCATCAAGCAGCTATCCCATCCCTAAATCCCTTAATGAGCATGATATATTAAATCAACTTAAGACTTCATCAGCTGTAAACTCTTGTTCTCAAATAAAAGAACAACATTCTTCTTTTCAAAATGATATGAAATCTAGTTATGGACAGCCAGATAATTTTGGGAATGTCGGCCATTCATCTGGCATTAACCAGCAACTTCGGCTTCAGAATAATTTAATCTATGAAAAACCTAATTCTTTTGCATCGCCAAATAAATATTCTCAATCAAAGAATGCATATTTTGATCAAAAAAATTCCTCCATTTATCAAAACCAAGACAATTTGTACGGTGACCTACCAAGTCCTGTATCTGTAAAACCTCTGCCTTTAAATGAAATTACCTCTGAAAAAACTTCACATTTGTTTGAAACTCAGAAAAGTTACCCTTCTAAAGAAAATATTTCATCTCAGAGTGTATCTAACCAAAATATGTGTGATTTATTTCCAATTAGCATGCCATGCACTGCTCCATTTCAAACAGGTATGACAACTTGTTCTCCTGTATCTACGTTGCAAAGTACTTTGAGTTCGTGTGCTTTTAGCAATGTTTCATCGATTGCACCTGTAAATACTAAACAAACTTATAGTTTTACATCTGATGAAACTAGCTGCAATGCAAGTGGATTGTCCACTACATTCAAAACAGATTTTTCCAAAGCAGAGACAAGCGTTTCTTATTCTGATGTTCACTTTTCGGAACATTCTTTCAGTAAAAATCTTAATACTGAACCCTGTTATTCTTCACAAATGTTTTCTACGTCTGATATTGACCAGAATACTATAACAACGTCCAGTGGTGTTTATTCAGTTCCTGGTTTAAGTCCCTGTATAGATGCTGATTTGAACAAAGACTCAATTGAAAACAAAATATCTGACAATGCATTTGAAGACAGTGAGTGGTTGAAAACTCATGATATTCCATTTATTGCGGAGAAAGATGAGTCTCAGAAAGAAGCTGCCCAAACGGATGGCTTAAGTGATCTCCTGTCAGAACTTTCCAATGACCAAAAATCATTAGAAGAGCTATCTGATAGTGTGCTAAATCCAATTTCACAGGTATTTAATACACAACTTTCTCTCTTTTTTTATATTTTATTATTCTCTTATAACATAGCATGGCAATATTTAGTTCTTCAAATTCGAATTAAGAAAAGTTTTCGAAATTTTGCCTCAATCCCTTACTATGATTACTTAAGGGAGGGTGGCCCAAAGCGCTGGGCCGTGTCCAAGGGGAGGGTTTTAGGGGTTAAACCCCTCCCATTGGGGTAAACATAAAAGGCCAGACGAAGAACATGAATATTTGACTTTTTATTAATTTTAATGTGAAAGTTTGTGTACAGCGCTTCTAAAAACAAAAAGAAAAAAAAAATTTCTCAGGAGTTTTTCTGCAATTAGGTCATGATGGATTTGGCATTTGTTGCAGCTATGAAGATGATTGTGTTTGGTAATGTTAATTTGCATTTGCAATAAGCTCTCTCTTGTTTAGTTTATTAAGCACTAGTGGTACCCGCACGGCTTTCCCCGTAATAGAAAATTAAAAGGTCTTTTGGTTCGCCTGCATATTTACAAATAATGTATGGTGAATTTTCTCGCCAATTGGCTTACACCATGTTATGGTTCCACGTTATGATAATTTCGTAATTTACTCGTCCATTCTATGATAAATTTGTTCTTAAAATTGGAATAGAAAAAGAACCACATCGAATTTTCAAAAAATCGCTTCAAGGTGCACACCCCCATGCTACAAACTTTCTGCCAAATTTTATGAAAATCGGCCGAACGGTCTAGGCGCTATACGCGTCACAGAAATCCGGACAGAGAGAGATCCTGACAGACAGAGATCCGGACAAAGAGACTTTCAGCTTTATTATTAACTAGTGGTACCCGCACGGCTTTGTCCGTAATAGAAAAATTAAAAGGTCTTTTGGTTCGCCTGTATATTTACAAATAATGTATGGTGAATTTTCTTGCCAATTGGCTTGTACCCATGTTACGGATCCATGTTATAACTTCGTATCTCGCCAATTGGCTTGCGCCTATGTTACGGTTCCACGTTATGATAATTTCGTAATTTACTCGTCCATCTTATGATAGTTTTGTTCTTAAAATTTGAATAGAAAAAGAACCACATCGAATTTTTAAATTCGCTTCGAGGTACACACCCCCATGCTACAATCTAACTGTATGCCAAATTTCATGAAAATCGGCCGAACGGTCTAGGCGCTATGAGCGTCACAGAGATCCAGACATCCTCCAGACAGAGAGTCTTTCAACTTTATTATTAGTAAAGATAGATTATTTCAGAATATAAAACCTGATATGCGTGCTGCATTATAAAAGAATGTGTAGCCAATTTCTAATTCTAATTGCAATATACCCCATAGTAAACAGATTTGATTAAAAAGAAACGAACAAGGTTTCTAAAGAAACAAATAAGGTGTGATTAAAAAGAAGGTATAATACTGTTATCATTTATGCAGACAGAATCATCCTTGGGAGGTAGGATGGGGGCAGAGCAATCCTTACAGGTATAGAAATGCCATACTGATATCGAAAATGTAACTTAAAACTAAAGTTTGTAAGACATTGAACTCCCCCCCCCCTCAGATTAAGATTTAGAATTACTAAAACCCCTCCCTTTATGAAAATCTGGACACGGGCCTGCCAAAGCGGGTAGGCACTTGTATGTCTCTGCATGATGTGCAAGTGACGATGCCATTGAGAAGAGATATAATGGAGGGAGTGTGTAAAGACTTTCATTCGTGAAGCTCAGAACCCAAGTCACATAATAGATTTTAAAGCAAAGCATTGTTAGAAATCAGGTTTCTCTCACTTGTTTCACACAGAATGTGCCAACCATTCGTCATTGAGGATTCACATGACTTGGGGTCTTTGGATCAGCTTTTGCTAAGCCAATGATTGCACTTTCTCCCTCCATTTATTCCTGCTCTAAGGGCGAAGATGCATAAGTATTTCGTGTTTACCTGAATACCTCAGAGTTTTAATCAATGACAGCAAAGCAGCGCAGAAGCGGCATGTCGTAACCAGACTTAAAATACAAAAAACCAAACATTTCTAAAAATAATTGAAGTTATGCAACTTATGATTAACTGAGGACTAGCTTATTTTTTTTATTGTCAATAATATTACGTTATTCTGACACCATTCACCTATAAACTACAATAATCATTCCTTTTTTTTAAATTATTAATTTAAGGTTTTAATTATTGAAATTAAAAACATGATTTTGGACAAAATGGGTTGGGCAAGGCGGGTATGCCCGCTTTCTATATGTTTTCTTGACAAATGTACTGATTAAGATTTTCTACTTAAATAAGGTAAGTATAAATTTAAAAAGTCATTTTTTATGATAGCAATTAGCTACTCTGTTGATTTAACCAATTATTTCTTCAGGTTTTATAAACAAACTAGAGGACCGACCCAACAGACGTTGTTCTGTTCAAACTTTGTAAATTGAAAAGTTAAAAATCTTCAATCAACTATCAAGTGTTTGAACCGTTATGTTGAAAAAAATAAGTAAAATAAAAATGTTTTAAGCTGCTTGGTGTCAGAATGTGTACATTAATTACAACTTGATTTTTCTAATGCCCACTGGACTGTTGTTTTATTAACTATTTTTTCTCTTGTACTTGATGGTTTGTTCCTTCAGCCGTACTCAAAGGATAAGAAGCGTCCTTAGATATTAAGTGTAAAAAACTAACCACCGATCTAGAACAAACGGAAAATCCCGCTGCAACACATCTCCCATATGAAAATAATAAAACAATCGAAAGAATATAGTTTGAAAAAATGATAAAAGTAAAAACAGTTCTCTGAATAAGCGAAAATCACTCCCCCCCCCTATGTAAAATAAACGTTCTTCAATCAAAGTGATGAAACACTCTTTAAAAACGAAAGACAATTCTTTGCAATTCGAAATATTTCGCCAAATAAACAAAAAATACAATAAATTACATTAACAGTAGCTTTAAAATGTAAACAAATGATGACGCAACTCTATTGTTTAAAGCCAAAGTCGCCAAGCCACCACGTTACTGTAATCCAGCAGGTCAGTGAGCGAAGCTAACTCCAACCGATTAGCAGTCTGATCTTTTGAACGAAAACTTTTAAAACTTCAAATATTGCCCCCGGTAGCAGAAACTGCGAGACACGAGACGTGCGTCGCAGATTTTTCAGCGGCCTGCAGATAATTTTACCAAAAAACAAAAGGAAACAAAGAAAAAATAAGTAAATGAAAGAAAAAAAAGAAGTACAACTTTTGGCAAAGATCGTTTTTTGACCGGAAATGTGATGGATGCTTCAGCATTTCAGCTAGAAACATAGTCGCCATATTTGGTCATTCACAAGATCGAAGTATTGATAAGATGCATATAAGTGCCAAAGTATTCAAAAACAAAGCAGAATTGGATGTTTTTTTTAACTGAAAACTAATGAAAATAACTTAAAATGTGCAGCAAATTCAGTTTTTTTTTTCTGATTTTGTAAATTAATTTTTTTGAGAAAATAAAAATTTTTTATTTAAAATTTCAAGTTAAAAATTTATACCTTAATTTTTGGCATTGTCGCCATGTTTGGTCATTTCCAAGATGTTGGTACACAATACTCTTTAAGCGCCTACGTTTTCATATACAGAATCAGATGTTATTACAATTATGCAAAATTGCCATTTTTTTTCGGATTATTATCTTGAGAAATGCAAAATTTTATATTTTGAATATTATCGTATCTTCATTGCTTTAGAGGCTAATGTGCTAAAAACTGATTATTTCATATTAATTGTAGTTTTTTAAGGATTTTGAATCTATTGCCACTTTTATGTAACAAATTGAAAAGTCTATTTATAATCATGAATTTGACGCCATGTTTGGTCATTCGCAAGATGGAAATAGACGAGACTATTACTTGCCTAAGTTTCCAAAAACAGAATTGGATGTGAACCTCAATACAAACTATTGAAGCTAACATAAAATGTACAATAAATTATGTTTTTTTTAAAAATAATTTTCATGAAAAATGTGAATTATTATTTGCACAATTGTATTTGATTCTTATTGCTTTGGAAGCTTTGCCATAAACTAAAACATTCATCTAAAATGTAATTTCCTGCCAACTTCTCATAAAAGAGTCAAAATGAATAAATAAATTAGTAAATTTACTGATTTATTTATTTATTCATGTTTTGAAAAAAAAATATTCAAAAACCTATTTTAATTTAAATTTCCCATTTTTAAATGAATATGATTGGATAATTTTTTTTCATAGTGTGCACAGTTCTATTTATTTTTATGAAAGAAGTGAAAATTTCTCCCCTCCCCCCTTTGTACCTTAAAACTCGGTGACAGTGATGAGCACTATTTTTTTCGGGTCTAGTTGCCACTGGCTAGTTGGAAAATTCCTGAGACAGAAAATGAACAGAATTGAAAATTTCTGCTACTGGAATATTGCCTAATTTGTTCTTTTCACCAAAGATAAAGATCTTCTACTGCACTGATCTTTTGTGTACAGAACTACCCTGTTATAATTTATCTGGACAAAAGTAAAATTTGTTTCGTCTTTAAATTCCATCATCTTTTCCTTTAAGGATTATCAACTAATCAGTTTATTATTAAAGTATTCTTGACATTGGTGCCAAAACTCAGATGGATTTGAGCCGAGAAACAAATGTTGCTGGGGACGGTACTTTCTGATCATTTGGGTTAGGAAAACCTAGAGCACCGATTTGGTCACATGGTTCAACTACGACAACAGAACACACGTTTTGTGTGAACTTTACTTTACCAGTACTTTACTTTGAAATATATCTCGGGACCTAAAATCGTTATTTTCAAGAAATGAAGGCTTCACTCTCTCTCTCTCTACATTTTATCTATTCTCAATTGACATATCACAGTAGGAAATTTTATTATAAAAAGCAGAACTAGCTTTCTTATTGTTCTTTGGCTATGAGTTAAATATTTATTTCAGTTCTCGCTCAACAATAGATTAAAATAAATAATAATCATTTGGGAGGTATAGCCATCCAATTTTCTAAGTAATTAATAAATTAATAAAAACATTTCCGATTCGATCCATCGTGTTTTGAAACCATGCTTACCACAACTTAATTACACACAAAAAATTTAATCAAAATTGGTCCAGCCGTTTAAAAGCCTTATGGTGACAAACGTCCACACAAAAGGTTTTTATAGGTAAGATATGCTGACTTAGGTTTTTAATTTAAATTCTATAAGTTTAATTTTATTTATTATTTTTTTTATAATGTCAGTTAGCTAGTCAGTTGGTTTAATCATTCATTACTTCATATTTGACTGACAAATGTACCAAATCACAATTAGTTAAGCTTACCCGCTTTACCTGAATGACTTATCTGCTTTGGGTCCCCTGGTAAAGCAAAGCGGGTTTTTCGAGTGTTTGTAATGTTTGATAATCTTACTAATATTATATATGCGAAAGTTTGTCTGTATGGATGTATGGATGTTTGTTACTCTTTCATGCAAAAACTACTGAACGGATTTTGATGAAACTTTACAATAATATAGCTTATGCATCAGAATAACACATAGGGTAGTTTTCGTCCCGTTATGGGGGGCAAAACCCCCTTAGGAGGGCAATAAAACACAATTTTTGTATAAATTCTCTAATATTGGGATGAAAAAATACTTGCACACATTTACATTATATGTCCATCGAAAGCTCTGATTTTTCTGCTGAAGATGGCACCTGTTCGAAATTTCTAAGTAGAATAAAAAACGAGTTATGAGCTTTTTAGATCCATGTTCGGAGGCTTTCCTCAACTCAATACAGTATTTAGTGTAACATCTCAACTCCCTGTCGATAACAACAATCGTTGTATTGTTGACTTTCTTTGCTTTTCGTGATTGTTCAAGGCTTTTCTTAAGTCAAATCTTGAAGTAAGATTTTTGCACAAGATTGGCAAATAAAACATGATTTGGCTGATGATTTTCCATTTAAACGGAACTTTAATGTAATTAATGGTTTTTATTATTATTTATGCTGATTGAACACTTACTCATTATCCAAACAACCAGCAGATCGCCAAAATTTTTGCAGAAAGATTTCCGTAGCTGATGCATCTGGCAGTTTTTTCAACGTTGCTGTTTTTGAAGCCGAAGACTACGTCATAATGTTTCTCAGCTTTCACCATGTAAAAAAAATATCGCCAATCAAAGAATTTTCAAAAGACTTTTTTTACTGTGTTAAATAATCCAGCAACAAAATTAGGCAAATCCATAAACAGCACAAAAACTTCCATTAATTTTCCTTTTTGCACAATTTCAAACAATCACCAAATTTTATTACTTATTTTGACAACATTTCAGATGAAACTGTTTAGCGCCATTTTATGGTGACCAAAAATATCTCAGCATCTGGCGACGATATCTCTGTAACGAAAATTAATATCATATCGTTTTACAAAGTAAGGAAAGAATGGGGGAGCATCATCGAAGGTACCCCGAAACGACTTTCGCAAATTCGGTAAAATCGCACCAAGAGCCACAATGATTGAAATTTCCCGAAATAACTAAAGCAAGTATAAGAGGATTACGAGCGCAGCTACTTTTTTTTAATCACTTCGTACTTCATTAGTCATACAGAGAAGGTTTTAGACTCCATGTTAAAAAAAAGTATCAACAGATTAATCTTTTTAAACATGAGAAGATTAATTTCATGTTTTTTAAATTTGTATATGCTTAAATATAGTGCTTTCGTTTCTAAATCAATACTACTTTGTTCTTTATACTTATTGCTATTTTAGTTTTATGGGTAAGGAAGAAACTCGATTTTTAATCACGTCAAAAGGATGTGTTTTAAATTCTTTCACTTAAAACAGAAAACAAAAGCAAGTAACGATATTTTCTAATAATTATTACTGACCCAGGCAACGCCGGGTATTTTTGCTAGTAACTAAATATTAAGCTTGAAATAATGCAACAATAACTTTTTATTTTGAAGTTCAAGATCCCTTCTGGGAAATAAAATCAAAATTGGTATTATACATAAAAAGCCAAAAACTACAATTTCCGATTGTTTGTCGTTAACCTAAACGCTTTCGGCCACCCTCCTCTATACCTTTTTGGTTAAAAATATTCAGATTGCAAGATATATCAGGGAAGGTAGGTAGATTGGTTCAGAAGAATTTATTTGGTGTTTTTTAGTTGTAAAAACTGTGCCTAATTTTCAAACTTTTGGTTTATAGTCGTGGCATAACTATCCAGGATTATAACACTGCAAAAAATAAAATAAGGTGACCATTGCAAAGACATTGCAATTTTGTTGCAAAATGGGATTTGTGTAAATCTGCTCCACTTAGATGGCACATTGATGAAACTAATGGGACAGTTTCACGCTGATTAATCATTCTATGTGAAATCACACACCTTAAAAGGGAGTGCTCACAGGTTATATAACAATATTCTGCAGGTTCATACCCATTTACTAAGTGGTATGAAAAAACCAAATTTTGACCCTCTAGCTATTGTAGTTTTTTAGGTATAAGGGGTCGAAATTTTAATGTTTTGCTCCACATGCACTGGCTCATACTTGCCTGACCATAACTCTGGAACAAATAAAGTTAAAAACTTGAACTTTATATATATTGAAAGTTTGCATTCAGAGCCTTGAAATAATATGTTACTTGATACAAAAAAAAAAAAAGTTTTCATTTTGAAGGTCATTTGAATTGACCTTTGACCTTGAGTGTTTCCAAAAGTTATAATTTTAAAAATCTGAAATAAATATATTTTGTATACACCATTATTTTCTTTATTTGTGCTAAGTTTCATGTTGGGACAACACTGGGATCATGCATAATTTAACAATTTGTCAATTTGAAGGTCATTTGAATGAAATTGACCTTTGTTCTTAAGTATTCCAAAAGTTATAATTTTAAAAATCTGAAAAAAAAAAAAAAAAAAATTATATACACTGTTATTTTCTTTATTTGTGCCAAGTTTCATGTTGGGACAACACTGGGATCATGCGTAATTTAAAATTAATGTTACTTTGAGTGACCAAAAATCAATTGCCATCAATTGAAAGTCAAATGTGTGTGCCCAAATGCGTCATAATAATGCTGATAATACAACATTAGAAAAATGAAAAATTCATTCAATGCGATGTACAATGAGTAGATTAAATAAAATAATTATACAAGGTTCGCCTTGCAGTCAAACTTGACTTAACAGTTCAGGGGTCTGGCCAGAGGATATTTGGGTCCGTTAACGGACCCTTCACAAAAATCCGATCAACCAAAACGGACCTTTCACAAAATCCTGATCAAACAAAACAGACCTTTCACAAAATCACGATCAAACAAAACAGACCCTTCACAAAATTCTGATAAACAAGATCGGATCTGTCACAAATTGTTTATTGAAAGAGCAAATCTGAAAGCAAAGTAATGCATATTTCTGTGTATAAACCGCATATTTCTATGTATAAACCGATAATTTTTGGAACCTTTTTTTAAGTCAAATTAGAGGGATCAGCTTATACAAAATCGGCTAATTTTGAAAAAAAAAAGAAAAAATCGGCACTCTTGCGATGCTCCGATGCTCCTGCAAGCGATAAATAATTGCTACTGCCAAATAAATATAATGGTTGTTTGTTTTATCACAGCTAATTAGCAGCGGTGTTGTTGTAAACTTTTCTGAAAAGGCATTGGTAAGCACTTTTCTCTGCTCATGATTTAATAAACAATAATAATATATATCTGCGAAATGAACTTAGAACTGCAAAGGGATAGTAAGGGTGAGGAAAAAATATGATCGCTTCAGATAGGGTTACCAACTTCAAAACTATCACCACTTAGCGGCTGGTGTTGAACCTTTATAATGAGATTAGAAAATACTCTCATCATTTTGTTGCTTGTCAATATTTGCGTTTTTACGGTGGGTGCGGGTGCGATGTTTAATTGTTATTTTGGGAGAAAATTATATGGGTTTTGATTTTTCGATGCTAACAAGGATGATTAACTTTAAGTAAACTCTTTTAAATGCCGTTTTTTTCCTATAGATGTCTACATTTTGAAAAATGCAATCTTTTAACATCCGATATGAGAATCATATTTTGTTCTTTTTTCGAGCTAACTTCGCTTTATTAGGATTCAGATAAATAAAAAGTCTCTTTATTTCTGTTAGAACTCTCATTTCAAGTTTTTAAAGCAAAATTCCATTTTCTGTTCCGAGTCAAAAATTAAAACGCTGAATAGATGGTTTATTTTATTTTATTATTTTTTTTTTGGGGGGGGGGGGGTCAACTGTGTTCACAGATATTAATGATATGTTATCATAGGACTCTAAAATGCAATTTTAAAATAATTTTATCAAAAATATTTTTTTTACAAGCCGTTTTTATACTTTTGATGCCTTCACTTTGAGAATTGCGATCTCTTTGCATCCGCTATAGGAATCCGATGTTTCGAATTTTTGATGATTATTACGCTTTGTTAAGAGGTAAACAATTGAAATATCTTTTTATTTTTGTTAAAATCACGGAATTTATAAGTTAGAAACGAAATTTCGTGCTTTTTAAGAGTGTCTTGGGTCAAAAAGTTGAATGCTGAACCCTATTCTGAATTTTGTTTTATTTATTTATATTTTGTTACAATTATTTTAAATACTGTACAGAAATATATCTAGTATAATTTAACATAATGCAAATTGGTAGATAAATATTGATACTTGAAAGAGCGATGCCCCCCCCCCCACGCCAAATATCAGAAAAAAAAATCCAGAATGATTTTCTCGTCATAGAAGAAAACACTCAACTTTAAGTTTAATTGATGCAGTTTGTGCCATCTCTAAATTTTAAAATTTCGTTTTAACAAATTTTTTTTTTTGCGAATTTTTTTGATTTTTCACAAAATTATAATTCATTTTTCACAAAATTATTTGATTTTTCACAAAAAACGGACCCTGTGAAAAATCCTGGACAGACCCCTGCAGTTATATACTTCTTCCTGACAATGCTTTGCTAGGTTGCTTCCTGCTTCTGCTATTTTATATCTCCTTCCAGTTTCTGCACTTGAGTAAAAACTGGTCTCAAGTCTTCACGCACACAATGTTATGGCAATCGTTGACTGGAGTATTGCATTGTCTTCATACGAGGCAACTTCGTAGATTCAATTTTTCTTCTAAAAATACCCCACAACACTGTTAAAACTGAACCGCGTTGACTCAACAAATTTACTCGTGTGTAAAGCGAACGCATGGCAATGTCCGTAAGAGTAGAATCAACTAAAAAGTTCATTCAACTTATCAGGATGAGAACCTTGTTGTTGTTGTCTTGTGCCAGCAAGGCTAGCAATTTGGGTGCGCTTCTTCACTTTTCCAACTGTGCCGTAATTTGGTGTGAAGTCCGTCTTACACAATACACACATGCCATAGCGACCCGTTAATAGGGTAGGCAACCATTCACAGAATAACAACACATTCACACAAAGGAAGGACAAGGACAGGAGAGACGAAGTACATCCATGCTGGAGTACCAAGTTGCCAATACCTCACCTTTCCGGATGTTCCTTGGCCTTTCACTCACGTTCCGACTCTCACTGGAATTACATTCTTAGCAAGGTCCACAAGCGTAGATGCTACCAGCACTCCTTTTGGGTTATTGCTTAGGTTAGAGTATTCGATGAGACCAAATCGAAAGCTATTTCTTTCTTCAATGGAGCCACTTATTGATGATAGTGTTCTAGAGGGTATGGTGAAGTTCTTTTGTGCTATTATTTGACGAGCGGATTTTGCATTATTTTCTACGTGGAAGATGACTATGTCTGCTCTTATCTAGTGCAGCTCATTAGTCAAGGGTGAAGTCATATTTCTTTAAAAAGTTCAATCCGAGAATGAAGGAGTCCGTGATATCAGCAACGAATGCCGTATGATGATAGGTAGCATTCCCAAACACTATTTTCAAGTCCACTTTACCTTCAATCTCGATTTTGTCACCTGTCACAGTCGGAGACTTACGAGTGGCAGTCCACAACAGTTTCAATTCAAATTCACGAGCCAAAACATCTGTCCTAATGATTGTCACATTGGCTCCTGTGTAGACAATCAGTTTGCAGGGATTCCCATTTACATGTGTGTAAATGAAAAGTCCATTACTGCCACTACTAGTAGAGGGAATCGGCAGAGCTCTGGTGGTGGTGATTTCCTTCCCTTGCGTAGCTTGGCGAACCGGACACCTCCTTCGCAGGTGCCCTTCATTACTGCATTTCCAGCACTTATGCTCCTGTTTCTTTTGAGCATTAATGCTGTTCAGATGACTTGCCAAGTCACCAAGTTGTCTCTCATGTTCAGCGAGATAGGACGACCCGGAATCACTCATCAGCTTCCAGAGTCCCGATTGGATGGCGATCCACACGGGCTACTTCTTGGGCGGTCTTGCATTTCATGGCATACACCACAGCAAACTTCAGATCTTTAACGGCCGCCATCCAGAGAGCTTTCTGGATTTCAGGATCCCGAGTTCCGTCCATGAAGTAATTGAGTGCCAGGTCGTCTTGAACATCTGCAGGACAGTCGCAAAAAGCAAGATGAGACAGTCTCTTGACATCTGCCGCTAGCTCTTGCAAGGTTTCCCCGGTTTTCTGGAAATGGGACTTCAACTGGAGTCAGCTGAAATCTTTCTGGCACTTCTCACCGAGGCGAAGCTCCAACGCAGATGTGAGGATGGTGAAATCCAGTCGCTAGCTGTCCAGAAGGGTTCGAAGAATGTTCGCAGCTTCCCCCGCAATGATGCCGCAAGATGGCAGGCCTTGATAGCAGAGTCCCATCCGTTCGCTTCCGTCACTATCACGAACTGAATTTTGTAAACCTGCCATAAGGTTCTCCCATCAAATGTGGCCAGTTTAATGGATGGTCGAGCAACCAATGTGGGAGGATCAAATGTACAAGCTGCTTTCTGCGGTCGCCAATCTCCTTTTCCATGTCCTTAATTATTTCTTCCTTAAATGAAGTAAATTTCTTGTCTTCTTCTTCCAACCTATTCTCCACATTGGCGATGTGCACTTCCACAGTATCAAATTTTTTTTCCAGAGCATCACCTTTATCTCCCATTGCAATTAGTTGGATCCACATCATGGTTTTCTTCAAAATTAGGTCAATTTTCATTTCATCTTGATTTCTAGTAATTCTAGCAGTTAAATCACTATTTAACTTTTCTTGGTTAGTCGCCAATTCATTTTTTCATTGCTCTTGATTTGCAGCTGAATCACTTTTTAATTGGTCTGGATTTGCCGTAGAACTTTCAGGCAAGTCACTTTTCACAGCATTAAGGCTTGTTATAATTTAAATTCAAGTAGTCAAGTTTCATGATAACTATTGAGTAATTCACAAATGCATTCAAGTTAATTCTTTATTAGTTGACACAGCATTTTTCGTAGCTTCATGCACTATTACAACTTATCTATACAACTGGCAAATTTCAGAAATTCAATGAATGATCAAGATTCGCATTAGGTGTGGTTACAGTATATAAAATAGTTCACGTGTGCAGATCTAATTTACATAAATAATTCTAACAAGGCTATCAGTTAAATCAGTTAAATTATTCACTTTTCACGGAGTTAATTGCTTCCAATAAATTCTTCATCTGTTCCTCCATTGCGCGAGTTATCACCATAAACTCAGGTTCTAATACAAATAGTGTTTATGAAAAAAATGTCCAAGGTCACAGTTATTCCAAGAAAGTCGTGAAGAAGCCCCACGTTGGGCGCCAATTGCTACAAGTCCAGCCACTTCAAGAAATTCTTTAAGTGACAAAACAGTTCTTGAGAGAACACAGATTTATTTACAACTATGTACAAGAAATATGAGGGAAGACCCAAACATAATTGGATTTTTTCTCTGAAATATTTATTTTTCAATTTATTGACAAAATTTCTTTAGTCTTCTTCAATGTATTCACCATTAGAAGCAATACACTTGTCAATTCTTTTTTTCTACCATTCGAAGCTTCTCTGGAGCTCTTCAACTTTGATCACATTCAGTGCCCTCTGCGAAACAGTTTTGACAGCCCCTACATTATCAAAACGCTTCATTTTCAGAATTTTTTTCATCCTCGGGAACAGAGAAAGATCACAGGGGGCTAGGTCTGGCAAATACGGGGGTTGAGGAATGACAAGCCACACCTGAGAGGCCACATAGCGGTTAATAGTGAAAGTTGAATAATTCCTTATTCGACAATATTTGTCCTGAGCATGGGGGAGCATTATCAAGGTGAAGGAACCATTCACCTGATCGTCTGCACAAGTTCCAACTCACTCCTGTTTTTCCTGAAATTTCGTTAATCATAAAACGACGATTCTCGTTAATTTTTTGGTGGATTTTTGCAACATTTTCATCATTTCGAGACGCTGAAGGTCCCCAGAATGAGCATGATTTTCAGCACTTATCTCACCACTCTTAAATCACTCAAACCACTCGAAAACTTGTGTACAGCTCATAGCGTCGTTTTTGAAATCTTGTTGAAGCATTGGGTAAGCTACTCTGTGGCCGGCTTTTCAAGCATGATGTAAAAATACCAGCGAACTCTTTGTTCTTTTAAATCTGCCATGAAGAGTTTGCAGGCGGAAAGCAATAACACTATGATCAGACATTATCAACTATACTGATGCCACTTACACAGCTGTTTTATGAAGATCTCTACTTGAGCCATCTAGCTGGAGAACATTCCAATACATCTGGGATCGGCTGCGTGTCATTAGTCTGGTTTCTTTTGAATCCCCCCTCGTATCATTAGCAACTGCAAAATCAGCCATAGCAATAAGGCAAATATCAATTAAAACCATAAACTTAACGTTCCAGTGGCGCCGACTCCATGGAGCCTGAGGGGGCCCGAGCCCCCTCAAAAATATTTTTGAGGGGACAGAGCCCCCCCAATAAATCAAGAAAATTAATAGTTATATTTTGCTTTCTAAACTCACAAATTTATCTTTTATTTTCCTTGTTTGAAGATAGTTTTCCTTGCAAAATACATTCAGTAATGAGTTAAAATCCATAATTATTATGGTAGTAATCAGGTTAACTGAAAACGAGTGGTGTGAAAAATGATAGTGTTTCGGTGCTACAAGCACACTTAGAATTTGTTCCAGTGCGTGAAGATACAAGTCAAGTCTGTCGCCTCTGGACCGCGCTGCGCCGCTCATCTAAGTGTTGCTGATCTTGAAAAAAATATATGAGGGTTTGATTTGTATATTAAATGGGAGGTGTGATAGTTTTAAATGCTTTTGGGAATTGTGTTTAAAAGAAAAACCTTCACAAAATAATAATCTTTCGCTTCCTCGGAATCGACATATACCAAAGAAGTATGAAAACAACAAAGTCAGCTCACCGCACACTTTCAAAATCCCAAAGGAGTACTACAAGGCACCCAAAGGCAATATATTGAGGTTTATGAAATGGTGCAATTTTGCATCATTGGGTGATTTGCATCAACTGGACTCACACAGGTCATTGTAGTTGAACAAGAGTGCTTGCTTTTATTAAGCAGAGGTGAAACAAATTTTGGAAAATTAACTGAGTTTTTCAAAAATGACTTAGATATTGAGAGACTGCGTTTATGCTTGAATATGTCAGTTGATATCACTAATGAAAAAACAACGTGTCTTAAAAAAACATGTGTAAATTAAATTACCTTTTTACGAAAATACTGCGCGCGTTAATATTTATTATTTTCTTTTTTCATTGCCAAAAAATATGTGTCAGGCCTGTGGAGTTTTTGGGTCTCTAATGTTGATTAAAAAAAAAACTTTAAAACTCACTATTTTTCATCTCATATTTAGAAAATTTCCCGCGGCAAGACCCCGCTGTTCTCCCCCCTCCCCCCCCCAATTTTTTTTAAAGTCGGCGTCTCTGATAGTGCTCGTCCATGAAAGTCAAGTGTCCTATCTTATATCTATCAATACCTAGCTACGGCACTGAAAGGATCCCCATAAAATAGAACAAAAAAAAATATGTCTCTTACTAAGACAAGTGACATGATATAGTTGAACCAGAAAATTTGTAAACCAATTTTTAGATTATTTTACTTCGAAAACGCCATGGCACATACTGTTTGTTTGTTAAAATTATACACACCCTAAAATATGGCATTTTCAATGTACAAAAATATAACATTTTTTGGGGGGAGGGAGGACCTCCGAGAGATTACATAGCCCTTTAAAGCCCCGGTGATGTGCGCCCCCCCCCCAATAATTTTTGCAAGTCGGCGCCCCTGTAACAGTCACACCAGTGGCGGCTCGTACCTTGCAAAAGTGAGGGGCCAGATCATAGTGCACCCTCCTCCCCCCTCCCGTTTTTGAATTTTTTTTAAATATTTATTTTACATATAAACTTTTATAAAAGAGTTATATGTATTGATAAATAAAATTAAATTCATTTTAAACACAGGATAAGCTACAAAATACTTAAAGTACTAAGTAAATCACGCAAGATATTATCATGTTTATGTCCATGATTGCTGGCAAAATTTAACTAATCAGACAGGGGAAAGTTACAAAATACATCACGAAAATGTCTAATCTCACGTTTATGTTTAGTACTCTTTCTGGCACTGCAGTATGGCTTCGTTTGCAGCACCAATAAGGAGCTGCAAGGGAGGCACGTCCACTCCCTGGCTTTTCAAAATAAATACTAAAAAGCAATATTAATTTGATGCTTTTAATAGTAATATTATTTTTAATCTTTTAATAACTAATTATTTTGAATCAGTAAAATTATTTATTTTACACAAGACCAAACTACAAAAGTTCAAAAATATTGTGATCAGAGAAATAGGTGAAAATTATAAATTAATTAACTTTAACAAAGATGAAAATACATCTCAGTAATCACTTTAGAATAAATAAAATAAAACTAGATAAACTAAATTAACTAAAAATACATAAATTAAAAAACTAGTTAAAAAATTCTTAGCGATTTACATGCAGGTGTACCCTTCTGCATATGAATCTGCCAGCACCCATGGGCCAGATTCAGAATTTTTAGGCAGACAAAGAAAAAAAAATATTTATAGAACTCTTTTTAATTTCTTCAAATTAATGATAACTTGTCACATTTTCTTTAAAACTGCATGAGCAGTAAATTCAAAACAAGTAATAATTTCTGTGTAACAATGGGAAGACATTTTTTGAATTAAAAAAAAAATCTGTAACGATATATGCACAAATGTACATTCAACCCAACACACAACATTGGCACAGCTAGAAAATAATTTTTAAAGTGGGAGTGGGGTATAAGAGGAAAAAATCTCATCAATTTGATTTTATTTGCTCATCAAATCTCCCAATTTTGAAACTTGTGGTATTTTAGTGCAGATAAAGTCGACATGTAGCAATTTTAGACGGTCTTTGATGATGTTAGAGGAAAGAACAGTACAGAGGACTCCGCGGAAATTTGTAGAAATTGAAGTCTTAAAATGCGGTTATAGGCCATATTTGTTGACGTTAGGGTAAGAGATGGAGCTCCGGGACTCTCCCCGATCGTTTTTTTTCTTTCTTATTTTGAAAAATAAATAGAAATCAATTCCTCCTCCCCCCTCTAGTTTTTTGAAATTGCATTTCCAAAAATGTAATTGTAGACAAACCTTGAAGATTTTTTACAGGAAGGGGTTTTGGACAGTAGCGTAACTTCAAACTTTGTCTTGACTCTGCTGAGAGCTATGTATACTCGCCCTTTCTCAAAGTTCTTTTTTCCTAAATCTATGACAGCTCTATCTAGGGTTGTGCGATACGTATTCTTGTGAGATATAAATTAAAATCTACAATTTTGCAACTTGCAATTTAAAATTTTACAATTTACAATTTTAAACTTAAAGCGATTTCTGTTGGTTGTTTTAGTGATTCGTGCATTTGCTTTTGGAAGGCAAAGTTTAATAGAGTTAAACTAATGATGAAGACAAATTTTTTTTTTTTGCACATAGTTGCGCATTTGAAAAAGTCTTTCTTCACCATCGTCAGAAGTTTCCGAGACGCTGCGGTCTATTTCTTTTTCTATCGTGCTTATCTTAGCTATTTTCAGACTCATGTGCTCGACTCTTTTTTACTCGAGATGCACGTAAGAAAGGCCTCAACATCATGTACCACATACTCTATCCTACCTACTTATTTTATATTTTCACCACTAAAAAGCAAAAAATAAATTACTTTTAAATAAAAAAAAACCTCCTTCAAAAACGCCTAGGGACTAAAAAGCAAAAAATAACTGACTACACTTACATACTATTTCCTATCCAAACCTGGAAATAAAACTTATTTTGCAACTCCAGTATAAAAATCAACTGAAATAAACACCCAATTATAAAATACACTGATTTTAATTACTGTACAGTCAACTATTTTAATACCTAACTAATTATATACCATTTCTTAATTTTTGTTCACCTTTTGAAGTTGGTGCCTCCTATAAACTACAACCTAACATAATTGACTAAGTTTAGTTTTAAAAACTAATTTCGTGTTTAGTTCAATTAGTGTTTAACTTAGGGTTCGATGTTAGGGGTCAGTATGGTTAGGTACTTTATAGGAGGCACCGACTTCAAATGGTGAACACAAATTAAGAAATGGTAAAATTTAGTTAGGTATTAAATTAGTTTACCATACAGTAATTAAAATCAGTATTTATTTTATAATTGGATGTTTAGTTTAGTTGATTTATGTTCTGGAATTGTAATATAATTTTCATTTCTAGGTTTAGGTAGGAATTAGTATGTAAGTGTAGTCGGTTATTTTTTGCTTTTTAGTTCCTAGGTGTTTTTTGAGGGCGTTTTTTTTTTTATTTTATTTAAAAGTAATTTATAGAAATTGAAGTTCAAAAATGCAATTTTAGACAATTTTCGGAATTATTACGTAGAGAGGCCTATGGGCTTTCCTCCGGATATTTTTCCAAATTGTAGACTTAAAAATGCGATTGCAGCCCATCGTTTGTAACTTCAGAGCTTTTTAAAAATCAAAGTTCCAAAAATGCAATTACAGGCCACTATAGGCCAGTGCCAATAATGTTTGAGACCAAAAAAATTTTGAACTGGATGGAACCCATTGAAAAGTAAGAAAATATAACAAAATTAATAGGAAAAATAATTTACGAGCAATCTGAGTTCGGGAAGGGGGGTGAAGTGGGGATTTAAGGGTTGAAAACGGTTTAACATGATTTCCGGCAAAATAAAGAGCGCTATCGAAAAAAGTGAATGACTAAGTTGTTGATAATAAAAAGAACTATCACTTTTGTATTAGCACTTTTTTTACATAACCTCAAAATTTATGCCAAAAATTCAAAAAACCGATCTTTTGGTTTTTCATTTTATCTCCCATAAAAAAAATGATTTTTTTCACAAAACTTGGTGAAAAGTTACCTTTTTATGTCTCCAGTACACTACGTTTTTTTTTTTTTTTAAATTTAAAATATATATATTTTCTTCTATTTTGGATTTAATATTAAAAAAGCATCATAATTTTCAATCGAAAAATCTCACTTCAAAATATTTTTTATTTATTTTTTTAAAAGTCGTTACGTGTTTTTTTAACACGCTTTTATTAGTGAATAAAATATGACAACAAATATAAAGTACAAATTCAGAATGAAAAAAAGGTTAAAAAACCAGCAAACAGCTGTTTCGGCACTCTAAAATACAAGTGCCATCATCAGTGCAATTAAAAACCAAGACAGGTTCAACCCAACTAAAACATAGTCGAGGCGAACAATGGAATGAGAGACGAGTTGTAAAAGATATGAGAGCAGTACCGGAAACGATGACGTCAAGGTTACGTCAGAACTACAGAGGACAGTTGCACTCAGGAGAAAACGTCACGGACAAAAAATAAATCAAATAACAGACTTCCAAACATTAGGAAAAGGGGGAGTGCTAGATAAATCATTGACGATTAATTTAGCATTTTTCCATATGTAATAAAAATCTAAATCATGAATGGACGAACACTCGTGAATAACTTTGGTGGAAGAAAAAATAAAATTATGACCGCAAGACCAACAATGTTGAGCAATAGAGGAGCGTTTGAGATCCTGTTTTTTGACGTAATTTTCGTGTTCTTTTATCCGGAATTTGAGGGATCGTCGAGTCTGCCCAATGTAGGTCAATTTGCACTGGCAGGAAACACTATAAATGCCACATTTGTCAAGGTTCTGAACAGGGTGTTTAAGCTGTGAAAATTTTAATTTATTAACAGGAGAAAAAGTGACGGAAAAATGAAACTTTTTTAAGATTTTGGCAATTTGTAGACTGATTTTAGGAAAAAAGGGTAAGACAACGGAACTCGAATAGTTCACAGGAGCAAGTGTTTGATTTTTGTTAGTGGAGCTACATAGCTTCTTATAAATGGTATCAATAATATCTGATGTGAATCCCCGGAATCTATCCCCGGAACATCTAATATCCCTGGAAACATCTAATGTTTGGAAGTCTGTTATTTGATTTATTTTTTGTCTGTGACGTTTTCTCCTGAGTGCAACTGTCCTCTGTAGTTCTGACGTAACCTTGACGTCATCGTTTCCGGTACTGCTCTCATATCTTTTACAACTCGTCTCTCATTCCATTGTTCGCCTCGACTATGTTTTAGTTGGGTTGAACCTGTCTTCGTTTTTAATTGCACTGATGATGGCACTTGTATTTTAGAGTGCCGAAACAGCTGTTTGCTGGTTTTTTAACCTTTTTTTCATTCTGAATTTGTACTTTATATTCGTTGTCATATTTTATTCACTATGCAGTACAAAGTTTTCGACTACTTTTTATGTACGCTTTTATTAGCTTCACCTGTATGTATGTATGTATCTTGTAACGGAATCTTGCAGCTCAAGTTTCTCCCACTTCCTGTGATTGGATTCTTTTGAAATTTGGCATGCGACCTCAGACCCGATGACAATGCAATATTCTATAATCAAATTAATTAACTCTTTAATTGTTAGTTTCCTCCAATTTTAATCAATATTTTGGCATAAATCCAACAATGCGAAAAAGGAAAAATTTAAAAAAATACATTAAAAAATGCTCGCAAAAATTATTTAAAAGTATCTGCAAAAACCTTTAGTTTTTCTGCATCAGACAAAATTTGTTCCAATGTTCCAAGGTAATTAGAACATGAAATATAATTGTTTTTAACTAATTTCATGCCAAAATTTAGGTGAGCCTTCAATTGGAAATTCATTGCTGATCAGACCATTGTTGAACAAAACTTTTATTCAAATGCATCTCAAATTTTCAAAGTAATATAAATATGATTTCCTCAAACATACATTGATGACTCACAGTAGCTTCCCATCGGGGTGCCCTTGTCTTACCTTTAAGATATTACCTCACACTCGTTTTATAAATAATTTCGTCGCCTGATAATTCTCCAACATAAGACTAAAAAACAGAAAAATAAAATAATTGTTTAAAAAAACTAAAATAACAAGCTTTCGTAGCAAAATGAACTAAAAAGTGAAAAATAATCTTTGGATGATAGTAGTTGACCAATCACTTAATTTTAATGTAATACAAAAAAGCGTGGGGGACTTCTTATCAGTTGTCGTGAATTTCTTCCATTTGTTGTCCAAGCAAAAATGTAAATAGACAGCATCCCACGATTTTTTGTATTACATTAAAATTAAGCGATTGGTCAATTGGTCAACTACTATCATCCAAAGATTATTTTTCACTTTTTAGTTCATTTTGCTACGAAAGCGTGTTTTTTTAGTTTTTTTAAACTATTATTTTTTGTTGGAATCTCTATTTTCTGATTTTATAAAAAAATGTATACACATTTCGCAGAAAACAAAAAAGTTCGAATTACATAAAGTTTTAAGCTATTTTTAATTACTCAAAAAATGTAAGTTTCATGTTAAATTGCTAAATTAAAAAAATTAAAAATCCATAAAACATAAATATTGCAAAAAAAAAAGGCGAAAATAGTTATTAAAAGTTGACATACAAACAGTGCGATAATGCGCTTTTACTGCAACTAAATCAGGCACATTACTCAAACGAGCTGGCATAATGTTTTTATCCAAATCATTCTCTGTGTTTTGTTTTTGAATATGATGTAGTTGGTAATATCTTATCTCTTGTATTGTTAGTTTGTACAGCTTCACATATTCAATGTTCGGGTATATTAAAAAGAAAAGTAGGAAAGAAATTGCTGATTAAAAAAAGACCATTTTTCTGTATCATTAAATTTTTTTAAGGTTATGTTATGTTAAATATACTATTTTATGAAAGAAAATAATAATTTTATTTTATAACTGATTGATTCAAATTAAAATACACGTAGTACTTACCTTATTATGTAGATTCCAAAAGTTTATTTTAAATAAGTAAATTCGTCACGATTTACTTTAAGTAACTTAGCCTGCACATGTTTATAAATGATGTTGTTCATTGCTCGGCTTGGAACCTTCTGGTTTTTTGAACTTAGAGTGTTAAAAATTTGATTGTAGGCCATATTTGGTAGAGTTAGGCTGCAGTCAGTTTTTCAACATTGAAGCTCCAAAAACAAATTTGACCTTCAATGATGTTAAGGGAAGGAGAGTTTTTGGAAGCTCTCTCAAGGAACTTTTTCTAAATTGTTTTTCTAAAACGTAGCTTTTGACAATCATTTAAGGTTAGAGAGAAGAGAGGCTCAATGACCCTCTGCTGCAAGTTTTCGTAAGTCGCAGGTTTAGAGATTTATGGGGATGTTTGGGATAGGGGGATTTACACGGCTCTTCCTCGGAATTTTTTTGAAATGGAATCACTGAAAACTAACTTTTAGGCGGCCTTTAATGATGAGGATTGAGGAGGGGGCGTACTGCTGGAGATTTTTCAGAAGGTGTTTTAAAATTTAAGTCCTAAATACAGTAAAACCCCTCCTAACGGACACCCCTCAAAGGCGGACACCCCTTTTATGCGGACAATTTTTAATTCCCCAGTTCCAATGCAAATAACATTATTAAACCCCTGTCCTGCGGACACCTCTCTATTGCGGACAAAAAAATCCGTCCCGTTAGTGTCCGCATTAGAGGGATTCTACTGTATGCATAACCACAAAAAATCGGTCACACACAGGTGCACACAGATTGATATTTTCCGAAAATGGTCAAAATGATTCATCTATTTAAAACACAAACTTCGAAAATCCAGAATTTTCGTGCATTGAACACTTTCTGATGTACAATCAACTCAATAGCTCAAAGTCTCAAGGGACTGGCTGAAACCTTCGAGTAATCGGTAGTTTGAGTTATTGGAAGTTCCTTTACCAACCTTCTTAAAAATAATTTTTATTTATTTTTTCAATATTAGTGCATAATGGATAGACTGTAACACTTTTACTTTGTATAAAGCTAATTATTAGTCATGAAACCACCTTTGTAAATTGACCACCTGTCTAAGTTGACTGCTGTTTTCAGGCACAGGATTGGAGCTTGTCATATAATTCAACCTCTATAAGTTGAGCACCTGCTTAGGTTGACCACTAAAGTAGTGCACCGCAAGTGGTCAACTTAAACAGGTTTTACTGTACTTCAAAAAAAAGGGAAGTAATTTTTGACTGCTTACATTTTTTATCGCATCTTCAAATGTCATTAAGTTTATGTCGTAGGCCCAGTTTCTTTTCACTTGACATATGTTCCTATAAACGTCTTTTTGTCCTTAAAGTAGATTATTTGAGTCTTCCAGAAAAAGAAGGCTAACTTTCAACTTTTCCCACAATTTTAAGTCTGTTAAATATTAACCAATAATATTTAGGTTTTCATTCTTGGCAAAAAGTAGCCCGATCGACTATTTCTCACATAATCTTGCAACACTGTGAGCATTAAGGAGCCCTATGGCAAACAAATTAACTTTCTAACACAAGCTGCAATGTAAAGCAATGTTATTTTTTTTTAAAGAAAAATTCTTTTCTTGGTTGCATTTTTATGCACAAAATGAAAACGAAACTCTCGTAAAACCTTCAACATAAAAAGAGTAGTACATTTGAGGTATAGAGTATACCTCAAATATATGTATTGAAAACACTAAATTATTTTGGGACCAAATGAAAACTTTTGAGTTAAAGAAATATTAGAGTTTTAAGGCTTCAAGTTATCCAGAGTCAACTGTGTTAAGGTATAAAAGAAAGTAAAAACAGGGTTTATGAAAAATCATTAAGATAGTATAAGATCAAACTGCTCTTCTTCCATCAGCAACAGTGCAACATGATTGAAAGTTTTATGAAAATACTGTAATGGTAATGGCTAATTGAAAGAACAGTTGTTTTAAAAATGATTGAAAACATGAGAGTAAAGTGAAATGAAAACGTTCACATGAACACAAGTTTGTTTATGAAGAAAATATATCAATATTTCCCAGTCAAGAACGAAAAAAATGTGATTGGAAAACTTTTAAACTAGTTCTTATCAATTTTTCCCGAGTTGCTAATAGATCAATGAAACTGTGGAGTATAATATAAATTCTTACATAAAAAAAAGATTTAAAAAATATTTTAATTTATCCATTTTTGACCCCTTTCGTTATATCGCTGTCACACTTATTCTTTGTACAGAACTGTACTAGTTCCAGGAAAATTCATGATAAATTAAAATGAAATCAAACCACCTGAACTTTTTTTGCAACAGACACGTTGACACCATCTCGTCTCTGAGTTGAATAAGTTCTTTCCTTCAAAACTTTTGGGTGTTCATAAGAAAAAAAGCCTTTTTAGGGGGGGGGGGACACCTGTTAGCCCGGGCCCGAGCTTGAAGGGAACCCAATATTTTCGATTGCCATTTTATGGTGACCAAGCATTTGGCGACAATATCTCTGTAAGGAAAATTAGTAACATAACGTTTTCTAATTAAGGAAAGGAGGGAGAGCATTATTGAAGGTATCCCAAAAAGATTCCCTCAAATTTGGCAAAGCTGCACCAAGACCCCACAATGATTGAAATTTCCCAAAATAACTAAAGCAAGTATAAGAGGGTTACGGGCAGCTACATTTTTTAAAAACACTTTGTACTTCAATAGCCATACAGAGAAGGTTTTAGAATCCATGTTAAAAAAAAAGCATTAACAGATAAATCTTTTTAAACATGTGAAGATTAATTTCATATTTTGGAAATTCTTCAAATTTGTATATGCCTAAATGTCGTGCTTTTGTTTCTAAATCAATACTATCTTGTTCTTATACTTATTGCTATTTTAATTTTATGAGTAAAAAGCTCGATTTTTAAGAACGTTAAAAAGGAGTGTTTTAAATTCTTTCACTTAAAACAAAACAAATGCAAGTAACGATTGTTTCTCATAATTATTACTTATCCAGGCAAGGCCGGGTATTTTTGATAGTTCTCTATAAAATAACAAGTTATTTCCCAGCTCCGTAGCTCACATAGAACTTGATTTAATTACATTTTAAAATACTGTTGGCAAGTAGAAAGAGGGCTTTTTAACAGGGTTCATTAATTTAAATCAAGTGATTTTTTTAACAAAATCATTAATTAAAATCTAGTTGATTTTATTTTGATGAATTAATTTTACATTTTTAGAATGTTTTGCTATAAATTTAACTACACTTCATTATACTATCGTAACTTCAACTGGCAAAATGACTTAGACCCCTCTTTCTGTGTGTGTGAGTAACAGATTTTCAGACTCTTGCAATATTGCTTATACTTTAAAATTACAGTTCAGAACAAAATAAAAATTTGCAGTTTTTTTTATACACCATGACTAATAGTTAAGAAAAGTAATTGTTCATTATGTTTTTGTACGCCAAAAACTTGCATGATAACAGAAACCTTATCTTTAAGCAAAGCGTAAAACAAAATCGCATCTTATCTAAACATTATAACATGTTTCTAAATCTTAAAAATTTATTGAATATTTAGAGAACTTATCCTAATTTTAAGAGTAAGCTGATTGGATTCAGTAGTTCAGATAGCTTTATTTTCAAGGTTTTTTGCCTTCTTCATCCCTATTGAACAAATGAATCCATTTCATAACTTTTGTTGACCCTTAAGCTGATAAACATAGAAAACTGCCAAATTTTATATTTTTTCTTACTGAAAAGTGCAAAAATTATAATCCTAGAAAAATTGTGGTACTACAGTTTTCAAAAATTTATACTCCTTTTGCAACGTATGTTGTAAGCCAAAAAATATTATTGGTACTATAATAGCAACAAACTTCTTGTTATTTACATTTTAACTATTATTTGATCTCTTATAATCTTGGCTGCTGTACTTATTTAGTTAATATTAAGCAGTTTGTATTTTAAATATTTTGTTCAATTAGTCAAGTGAGCACAGGGCAAAGTGAAAAAGCTTATTTTATTTGCTCACTCAATCATTTCCTAAATTACTTACACATTTATTTATTAGCTGATTCATTTATATTCATTCGCTTAATTTTTCACTCTTTTACTCACTCATTTATTTTTCTTCATATAGTATTTAATTTTTTGTTTATTGTTTCATTATATTTTCCGTTTCTCATTCAACTTTTTATTTACTGATTCATTTGATCATAAATATTTTTTATAATCAAATAGAAAATATTTCATTAGAAATTTTTTTTTTCACTTTGCCCCGTGGGAAAAAAAGGGAAATTTTCCCACCTTTTTTTTTTTTTTTTGAAAGCGCAACTTTACTGCCAAAAATTAAAACTAATGTTTCAATGCAAGCTTTATCATAAAATACAATGTTCTTTCTTTTTGTACTGTAATCTTTAAAATCAATTTCCAATTAGTTCACTTTGAAAAAGCTCAGTCATCTTAACTATTCCACATTGCAGCACATTCCCCTACTTATATTTTCAGGGCCGGATTTAGGGGAGGGCAGGTAGGGCTACTGCGGCGGGGCCTCCACAACAAAGAGGCCCCCAGAATAAAATTTTTACAAAATATCCTAACTTTCATGGGTCGAAAATATGGGTATATATACATATATATCAAAATATTCGGACACATATATCAAAGTATCGGATATTTTCGAAAATATGATGATCTTTTCAAACCCTGATTAGGGGCCTCCACACTTCCAAATCCCGCCCTGTATATTTTAATATTGTATAACATGATGACTTGCTAGTAGTGGCGCATCCTGGATTTTTCCAAAGGGAGGGTTTGATCATACGATGATTTTTAACGATTATATATATATCATTAAAAATCATCATAAGAAGTTCACACAAGTTTACAATTCAACCTAAATTTTTGTCAAGGAGGGGTTCAACCCCCAAACACCCCATCCCCCTTGTATATGCCACTGCTTGCTAGTATTTTTGTTTTATTTCTTATTGTTGAAACTATCACCAGAACCAATACTTATTTGTCTTTTTATAGGAATCTAACTCACAGAAGTCAACATCAAATGTCTCATCTACTTTAGCAGGTACGGCAATTTTTCTTCCACTTATTTTTAAATGCATTTCATGCAGTTTTTTTCACAAAAGAAAGAATACGTTCTCTTGCATAATTTACCGTCTCCTATCAATTAAAGTATAAATCCGCTGTTTCTAATATGCTTCACACTATTACGAACACAGCGGAATGCCAATTGTAGGTATTCCATCAGACTAGTGATTAAAATACCAAGCGGGAAAACATAATATTAGGGATGAAGGTGAAAATCTAACTACCAAATGGAACGACCTTGAGGGTCACGGATTTGGATGAAACTCTGGATTTAGGTTAATTCACACTAGATATGAACCCAGGTAATGCGGTTTGACTGCATAGGTCCAAGTTCGGCCGTAATGGAGGTGCAAAGTTTCTAGTTTAGCTCCTGAATACAATGGTTTTTCCTTTGAAATTAACCTTTTTAACTCTTTTCTTGATATTGTATGGCAGTATCACCCAACTGAATGCCTTAACTGTGTAGAATAAATTCCTCCACCCCTACGTTGCACTAACAAGAGATGCGACTGATGTTAGGAAAGCAAATATTGTGCCACAATTTCAGATTCTTCAAAGAAAGCGCTATTGCAGTTTTGGGACCAAAACTGCAAAGTTAGACTTTCCTTGCAGCCAAACTAAAGTCTATGCACTCAAACTATTTTACCTGGGCTCATATCTAGTATAAATTGACCTAAATCCAGAAATTTATCCAAATTCCTGACCCTCAAGTTTTTGTCGTCTGAACTACACTGATTTGCAGGACTCCAGAATTGCAATGGCGTCTTTATTAGAATTTGAAACTTTGGGACAATATCTACCCTCCAAAGACATTCGACGTCTCTTGTCAGTACAACAATGGCCCTCCCTCCATATTGTGAATGCATTTAATTGACACATACAGCAATGCAAATGAAGAAAAGGGTAAAGGAAGAGTAATTTCAAAGGAAAAACCATTGCTTTTCTGGATTCAAACACGATTTTTGGACCGCTGTTGCAGCCGAAATAGGGCTTATAAAGTCGAACCGCTTTACCTGGGTTCATATCTAGTGCATACTGACCTAAATCCGGAATTTCATCCAAATCTGTGACCCTCAAGATCGTGCAGTTTGGTAGTAAGCATTTTGTTTATCAATTGTCACTTAATTTGATACTCATCAATTAATTAATGGGACAAATGTGGTGTTTTTTTTCTTGTTTGTTTACTGAATTTGTTTCTTAGTTTTTGTTGGTGAGCTGCTTCACTTTTCCAACTGTACCGTAATTTGGTGTGAAGTCCAGCTTCCACAGTACAGCAATTTTATACTTTTGAAAAAACTTAATCCTAATTCTTGAACATCCCCTCACTTGATATTACTTTGATTTTCGAAGTAAGCCATGCAAAGCTACGTAGCTAGTCAAAAATAAAATTTTTTTTAGAATTTTAATGCTTTGAATCAAGACATCCTTCCTTGAGGTTAAGAATGCAACAAATGAGAAAAATGGCTATGGTGCTGAACCGAACTCTTACAGAGACCAATGATATCAGTCATACTACAAAAGGCATGGTCAGAAAAGGCAAGATAAGTTGAAATCCATGGAATCAAATTGCTATAAGGAGGTAAATCTCCGCTTGCCAAATGCCGGCAACAAATTTTATTTTTTCCAGAAACATAATAAAAATTAAGATACTGCACCTCACTAAGTAAGTAAGTTCTTGTATTTTGAAGTAAAAGTGGTTTTTATATGCTGAAAAGAATCATTCCGGTGATCAGACAGTCGGAGGAAAACCCTTTGGTCGAAAATTCATTGGAAAAATTAGAAAAAAGATAAAGCAGACACAATTCCATCGCTGCTTCAAATACCTAAAGCAAATTTATCTAGAAAAAAAAAGGCTCTAAAAAAAGTTTATGTTAGTTTTGTATGGAGAAAATCTGATTTTGATCTGCAAAAGCATTTAGGTTTGAAAACCACATAAACATTCAGGGGATTTTTTGAGAAGTGTAGCATAGTGGTTCCTAAACTTAAGACTTCTGCGGATCCCCTCCGTAAAAATTACAAGCTTTGCGGAACCCCCGCGCTTGCAAAAAAAAAATGACACAGTTAAATCTATTTTTTTCTAATATATTTTTCTGCTTTTTTCCCGTCAAATTCATTTATTCATTGTTCTGTATATTTTTCAGAACTCTTGTGTGGTTTTCATTTCTTACATTGTTCTTTTGAGTTATGGAAGTAAAATTCTATTTGAAATTCAGTTTGGAATAAAAATGTTATCACCAAATTTATACAAAAAGTTAACTAATAAAAATGAAATTTTGAAGTTAGTAAACTGTTAGCCTAGTTTAAGTGCGTTAATTTTTCATATGAGTCAAATTTTTATGGCATATTAGGATTTTAATTATTTACTAACCACGGTTCGGGCAAAATTACGCTCACTATTAATTAGAGGTGGGCAATGCATACTTGCCCATTTTACTGTTTTTGACGGGAGACTCCCGTTTTTAGCTTCCATCTCCCGATTTCCCGTTTTTTTTACCATTTTCTCCCGTTTTTGCAGTTTTTTCAATCAATCATCAAAAAGTTTCACTTTCTTTTCAATAAATGGCGCTCTTTTCTAGCCATCCACCAATGTCAGGGGAAATAATTTTTCCAATTAATAACTCATATCATAAGTAAAAAATTATTTTTGGAAGCTTTCCACATTGCATGTTCAACGTAACGCATGCTTTGCCGAAAATTGCAGCAGATTTCAATCCCTTTTGTCGGAGTTGGCCGAGTGGGGGCCATTGTAATTACTTGTGAGATTGGTGTGAGGAGGCAATTGAGCAGAGTTCGCAAAACATAGCTTTATTTACACAATTCTATGTACAAAATGATGATGAAATATGAAATGATGGGTAGTAACCTGACCGACAAGGCCAGCTAAATCATTCTCGCAAACTGCGATAAGAAAATCATAACCTCCCATCTCTACGGGACCGAGAGACATACCTCTTCTCTCTTGAGCTTCCAGGGGTCAACTGCCCCTTTCTTTGCGCGGCGTTCTCTCCTCCCCCTCACTCCTTCCCCACTTTTGGCGGAGCGTGCTGTCGATCGTGACACCTTTGCATCTTGAAAATATTTCAATTATTCTCAATGTTTTAAGTTATTTTAACATGTGCTGCCCTGTACCTACTTATTTTTTATTTAATTTTCATAAAATATTTTTTTGTTTGGATATTAGTTATTAAATTTTTGTACTGACAATTTTTGGTAGACTGAAATGTACGAAACTTTAAGAAAATTCATTATTTGGTTTTTCCTTTGCAGTATTTTTTATTTTTCTTGCTGCTACCAATGAGCTTACATCTGTGAAAAATCCCCATTTCACTTTAAATTTCGTATTTGTGTTATATAAAAGCATAATTTAATAATTTTTGTTGTGAAATATGTCGCTGATGGATCACCTGGAATCTCCTGTTTTTTTTCTTCAAAGGTTGGCAATTATAGCAATGTCGTTCTTTTTAATGATCCATTCATCAGAGGACAGTTCATTCTTTTGATCCGTTCATTTAAAAAGTTACACTAAAAAGTTACGATCTCTGTGCATGACATACTCACATACATTCAAAATGTTTCATTAAATCAGCAATATTCTTTGAAGGAAAAATAACTAAAATCATCTAAAAGTAAGAAAATATGGCTATGAAAAATGAATTAAAAAAAACTCGGTCTTTTTAAACGGCATATTTCTCAGTTGCCGAATGGTAAGATATGTATTCTGTTCCAAAAATCGCAGGTTCCATTTCAGCAGGTCAAAAAATTTCGTTATTAAATTTTACTTTATAAAAAAGTAAACTGTTTGTTACGGAGGAATATTTTCAAAATTACGTGAAATAGCGCACTAATTCTAAATAGAAATATATCTCCAAGCGTAGTATGGTCACAGGTGAAAATAAAACAAAAATAATTTTTAATCTGTACTTAAGGTTGCATTTTTTCAAAAATGTAAATCACGAAATAAAAAGGAGAGAAATACAAAAAAGAAAAAAGGAAGAAAGAAACAGGCTACAATATTAAACACGAGAATAAAGAAATGTTCATTAAAACTAATTACCTTAAATAACATAAACTTAATGAAAGTAATATAATCATAAAACGCCTGCTTTTCACATAAAACTGACGTTTTTTGTCACCTTTTTTGACTCCAAAACAAACATCAGTCAACCATGACATCTACCCAAAAGAAAGAAAGATGTGGTCTTCCAAATATTTTTTTCCAACTACACTACTGCATACATACATATAGCATTACCAACCGGTATAACAAGAAAAGTAACAACAAATAAATTGTTAGCTCAACCGGAGTACCGAATAATTTAATTTAAAAAAAAAGGCTCATCATAATATTAGAAAGCTTCAAAAATTTTCCACAGTACCAATGAGAACAGAAAAAAAAAGCACACACAACAATTTTTTAAATGGGGGAAAAATTAGGCAGTCAAAATCTTTATTTAAAACCTCAGGACAAGGGAAATGGATTGTAAAATTAAGCGACTTGGAAGTCGCCAAGCAAGTTAAAAATAAAGTCAAATCAATCTAGATGGTAGTTGATAGGAGGGATGTTATAGAAGACAAAAGGATCACCAGAAAAGTGATAAAAGGTACTTTTGGAAATAATTTTCGCTATAGAAAGCAGTGGCGTAGCTAGACCCGACTTTCGGGGGGGGGTTACTTCTTTTACATATATATATAATATATGTATATATATATATATATATATATATATATATATATATATATATATATATATATATATATATATATATATATAATATGTATATATATATATAATCGCTTGGAATTTTTTCCTTTTCTTCTTTTTTTTCTTTCTCTTCTCTCTTCTTTTTCTCTTTTTTTTTTTGAGACTAACGTTTCGGGGGGGGGGGGGGTTGTCCCCAAAACCCCCCCCCTTAGCTACGCCCCAGATAGAAAGTGTGAGAAGGACCAAACAAATTACACAAAACATTACTAATGGATATACATGGGAAAATTGCTAAGGAAGAACTGCTACGATTAAAGAAAAATGATGAGTAAAGCAGAAATTAAAAAAGATTCAAACTGAATATATTGTACCTACTGCACTGAGAGAAATGAAATTTGAAATTGATTGACGAGTTAAAAATTTGAAGATGAATGTATTTCAAAAAATGAAAACGTGATTTTATCACAAGTTCATCAATGCAAGGTTCCAAACTGTTCACCGTTCAAAAGAACGGTCGTTTATTTTTTAGGTTTTGAACGAACGGATCCATTCATTTTGGCCCGACCCATCCCTACTATTAAGGCTTTAAATTATAATAGTAAAAAGTATGCTTACCGACAACACACACAAAAAATAAAGAAAAAACATCAACTAATTCCACTTGCACCAGTGTTACAACCTTGCTCACTGTTCTTGTTCATCAGTTCACCACGTACTAACTACATCAACAGAGTCCAATAGGTGTGGGTTCGCAGTATGAAGTATGCTCAAAGGCGGGCTGGCTGACTTTGGCCCAGTCGGCAAAAGAATATTTTGGCCCACCTCTGTAAATTATAAAAGTTAAATTAAACAGTACCAGATCTCGTTTCTTCCAAGTCAAGCAAAGACATTAAACTACTGCTACTTCCTATTTTCCTTTAAGTTTCTGAAATAAGTTTTAAAGTTCTAAAAAAAAGAAAAGTGTGAAACATAAGATAAAGCTAACACTGACACATTTTTTATGTGCCTTGAAAGAAGTATACTAATGGTTATAAGTCTGAAAAGGCACAACTTTAGACTTCTATACTGATAACATAGGAAGGGCACAAGGAAAGGGAGGAATCAGGTTTACAGGGTGTCTACCTTCCTGGAAAACATGGAAAACCTAAAAATGTCAGGGAAATTTACTTTTGTATGCAAAAAACCTGGATTAAAAAAAATATATATATAAATAACCAGTTTCAAAAGATTTGTTTTCCTTTTTTGCAGTTTATTAAAATAATTTGGTCAGAAATTCATGCAACTTGAAATTACTAAACAAAAATATTAGAACCCCCCCCCCCCCCCCCACTACCATTTATTTACTACTAGTTTTCTCACACCACACAATCTCCCCTGGGGCTGAGACCATACCAAAGTTGAATGGTTTATACCAGGTGTTTATACCCTTCCACCGCCGGACAATAACTGTTTCTTTCCTCAAACCAATTCTCCAAGTAACGTTTTGTTCTCCAGTTTTGAATATTCGAGTTTCCTTGGGGGGTTGAGAAGTTTATACCCCCTAACAATGGTATTAGGTTCCTTCTGCAACTACCAATAAAAAATTTTTTAGTTTTCTCGTACCAGTTATAGATATGCTCTTCGTAGTAAGGGTAAACTAGTTTATAGATTATTGTTCAATTTCAGTATTACTTAGGTGTTTGTGAAGTTCTTTTTTATCTCTGTAGAGATGTGTTTGTTAATTTATGTTGAAATGCTTTGAAACAATTCCTTTTGAATCAGAGTCAAACGAACTGTAAAAATGTCATCAAAGCAAAGTGTTTTTCCACTGAAATTTTGTTTCATTCATTGGGTCGAGAGCTCAGCTGTTGCACAAAGGGCTTTAGACCTTTTACCTCACTTAAAAGTTTTTATTCAAAAGGCAGAGATTGCAAATGTTGAACTGAATGCAAATAACTATGACACAATGGAATTGATATTGAAGTGCAGTGAACTTTTGGAAGAAAGGTTAAGTTTCTTTATTTCAGTGTCATCAGAATTGCAAGATTTTTTACTAAGATTCCAAGCTGGTAAACCAAGGTTGGCCCCTTTCTTGTCTGAAGAGATGTATTCAATGCTTAACAATTTTATGGAGCAATTTCTTAAAAGTTCTCTAAGTATTCCAAAAAAAGTCTGTTTTAGGGATGGATGGATGTAATAGTTTTAAATTTACATAAAAGAGTGATATAAACGTAACATGCATAAAATGTCACTTAAAGCACAACCAACCATAAAAAAAATAGCAGAAGTAGCTAAAATAACCTTTTAAGGTTCGGGGGCTTTTCACAGAAATTCTCCAGAATGGGAACCTGGGTTAATCCCCTGAAAATTTTTCGAAATTGGTTGATCTATATAGGCTTAAGGAAAAAAGAATCGGAAAATGGGGTTCTAGTTCCCTCCCAAGCGATATTTTAAAAGTTGATGTCAAAAACCACAATTTTCGGTCACGTTAAAAGAGTGGGAAAACCCAGTTGCAGAAACTTTCTAGCCAGTCTGCGACACTATTTCCGGTAGTTAAAAATAATCTGCAGCATTATTATTAGTTTTATTTTAAGTTTTAATAAAATACACAAGTCCTTTGTGAAGGCCAAGACTTGGACAATTTTCCAACTGGCCAGTGGCCACTAGACCCGATAAAACTTAGTGGCCACCACTGTAAGCAGCTTTCACTACTTTCATAAAAATAAATAAAACTCTACACACTATGAAAACCAATTCTTCAAGACATATTAATTTTAATATGGAAAATTTGCATTGAAATGGATTTTTAAATTTTTTAAATTAGTAAATGAGAAGTTGGCAGGAAACTGCATTTTAGATGAAATATTTAGCTTATAGCAAAGCCTTCAAATCAATGAGGATCAAATACAACTGTGCAGATAATAATTCGCATTTTTCAAAAAAATATTTTATGAAAAGAAAAAAAAACATGATTTATTGAACACTTTATAAATACAAATACAAATACAAATGTGACGACCAGCAACAGGCTCTGGGCCCAGCTAGGCTGGTCCTAGTCAATTAATTAGTCCCCAATGAAGATCAATGGCCCTCTTAAAGCTATCCACTCCCTTGCTCATTACCGCCTCTTCCGGTAAGCTATTCCAAGTGCCCACGACCCTGCTAAAGTAGTAGTTTTTCCTGATTTCCAAGTTAGTCTGAGATTTAAATAGCTTAAAACAATGACCCCTTGTCCTGCTTTCCCCGCAAAAATTTAATCCATTTACATCTTTCATTTTGATAAATTTAAATAACTGAATCATGTCCCCTCTGACTCTCCTTTGCTCTAGGCTATACATGTTAAGCCTATTAAGTCTGGTATCATAATCTAAATCTGAGAGTCCCCTTACTAATTTGGTTACCCTTCTTTGAACCCTTTCCAATACAAAAATATCTTTCTTCAGATAAGGCGACCAGAACTGCACAGCATACTCCAAATGAGGTCTTACTAAACTTCTATATAAAGGCAGAAGAACTTTCTTAGATTTGTTTGAAATAGATCTATTGATGAACCCAAGCATTTTGTTGGCTTTGTTACTAGCAATACTGCACTGTTGACTAAACTTGAAGTCCTGATTTATAAAGACACCCAGATCCATAACATTTTCTGCCTGATTTATGACTGAACCCTGTAAACGATATCTCATACGCTTATTTCCATGACCTAAGTGTAGCACTTGACATTTCCCTACATTAACTGCCATACCCCATTTATCTGCCCACTTAGTAATATGATCTAAATCCTCTTGCAGCTGTTTTACTTGTTCTTCATTTTCGACAATCCCCATAACTTTTACATCGTCAGCAAAACAATTCATGCTTGCAGAAATATTTTCATTGATGTCATTCATAAATATAATAAACAAAAGAGGCTCTAAAACTGATCCCTGAGGAACCCCACTTAAAACATCACTCCAATTAGAATGATTTCCTCTCACAACTACTCTTTGCTTCCTACCAGTAAGCCAATTTCTTACCCAAAGTAAAGTTTTTCCTCCTATTCCAATGTCAGCTAACTTGCTGAGAAGAGCAACATGCGGTACCTTGTCAAAAGCTTTTTGAAAATCAATATAAACAACATCCACACATTTTTTGTTATCTAAAGCTGAGGTAACCTTGTGGTAGAAATGCAATAAATTAGTAGTACAGGATTTACCTTTCCTGAAACCATACTGCAAACTAGTCAACAGATCATTAGTCTCTAAGAACATCATTATCTTAATTTTGATCAAAGTTTCGAAAATCTTACAAATCACCGAAGTCAAACTTACAGGTCTATAATTCCCAGCAATACCTTTAGACCCCTTCTTGAAGAGTGGCGTTATGTTAGCCAGCTTCCAGTCCTCTGGCACCGTCCCCGAGTTATAAGAAGCATTGAAAATATTCAAAATAACATCCACTAATTCCTCTGCACATTCTACTAAAATTTTTGGATAAATATTATCTGGTCCCGGAGCTTTAGTTGCTTTAATCTTTTTCAAATGAAATAAAACCTCCTCCCTGGAAAATACAAAATCCTCAAGCTGTATAATAGCTTGTGTCTTGTTAGTGTCAACTGTTGAGATACAGTTATCGTTAAACACACTGGAAAAAAAGTTATTTAGAACATTTGCAATATCCCTATCGTTATGGATTAAATTTCCATACTCATCAACCAAAGGCCCAATTTGACTGTTTCGAGCTTTCCCAGAATTAGCGTAAGCAAAAAACCTCTTAGGATTCCCATCAATGTCATCTGCCAGCCTTTGCTCCAATTCCCTTTTCTGAATCCGTACCAAATACTTAAAATTTCGCCTTGCCTTACTATATTGGAGTCTCTCACTCTGACCAGTTTCTTTAAACTTACGAAAAGTGGCTTGCTTATAATTAAGAGCTTCTTTAGTCTCCCTGGAGAACCACATGGGCCAAATTTTGGTACTAACACCTTTTCTCCTAAATGGAACATAGTCCCCAACGGTTTTAGCAAGTTTATCCTTAAATTCCGTCCATTGCTGATCTACGTCGCTATTTTCCAACCCTGACGAAAAAACCTCTTTCAAGCTCTGCCTAAGTGCAACAAAATCAGTGTTTCTGAAATTGGGCACAAACCTAAAATTATCATCTTTGCACACTTCAAATTTAACCCGGAACCTAATGCTGTTATGATCACTATCTCCAATATGCTCCCCTACACTCAACCCCTGAACAAAACTACCTATGTCACAAAAAACTAGATCCAAAATTGCCTCCTCTCGAGTTCCCTGAGTTACAACTTGATCTAAGAAACAGTCACCAATTACTTTTAAAAATTCCTCTTCTTTGCCATTACCAGAATAAAAATTATTCCAATCAATACCCGGAAAATTGAAATCCCCCATTATGATAACGGATCCCTTACTGGACATGTCACTAATAATACGGTACATCTGTTCATCTTGTCCCTGGTTTGAATTAGGTGACCTATAAATGTTTCCAAACCGTAGCTTTTTGCCCTTACTGCTCATCAACTCCAGCCAAACCATATCAATATCAGTAGGCTTATCATTTATGACCAATTCATTGCAAATAAAATTGTCTCTAACATAAAATAAAACCCCACCACCTCTTTTACCTACTCTATCCTGTCTGAACAAATTATACCCAGCAATATGTAATAACTCTGCATCAGATTCGGTAGCCCATGTCTCTGTAATTCCAATAACATCCAACTTCTCATCCATAACTATGCTTTTCAATTCATCCATCTTGTTCCTAATACTGCGAGCATTGGTATAGAAAACTTTAAGCATGCCTAAGTTGCTTTTATTTAACACCCTGAAATTTCCTAAATTACAATTGTTAACATTACTACTCTTGTTTGTCACTTTATTTCCATTTCTAGCAATACCCAAAAAAATTTCATCCTCTCGATACCTGATGCTTGAACCATGCCCCCCATTCCAACTTAGTTTTTTGACTCCGAAGCTCTTAAAATTAATCCACTAACCATTTTGACCCCTGTAGAGCTCAGATGCAGGCCATCCCTAGCAATCCAATCCCGTTTACAATGACTCCATACATCAATGAACCTGATACTGCACTTTTCGCAAATTGACTTCAGTAGCAAGTTCATACACCTCGCACGTTGATTTAGCCAGCTAATATGCACTCCATACCTGGGAAGCAAACCAACCACTTGGACATTCTTCGAAAAGCTGGTTGCTTTATCCAACAGGGATTCCCATTCCCTAGAAAACTCCTCATTTTTACTGTGGCCTACATCATTTGTTCCCACCCACAAAGTAACCATGTCCTCCTTATTCAATACTCCCTTCTTTTCAGCAACCATATTAACGTCTTTTACCCGAGCCCCTGGTAAACAACACCTAGCCACCTTACGCTTTACTCTCCCAACTGTGTTACCCACCTCGCTTACCATAGAGTCCCCCAAAATTACACCCTTAGTTTCCCAATCTAACTCCTCATTTGAAACTTCCCCCTGAATCTCTGAAACATTTATACCCTCTACAACTGGCCTACACCCTAATGCTAACTGGGCTTCCAAAACTAGCATCTTAAGTCTTAAGTCTGAGAGTTCAGCACATTTAGTGCAAATATAATCCTCCTCAAAAACAGACTCATTTTCCCCCTTATACAGGCAGAACATATGACATAAATCACAAGAGATCCACCTGTCCCCCTTCCCACTCTTTACCTCTTTCATAATGCATATAACACCCATTTCTACTCAGTGAATATGTTCCAAAAGGCAAAACAGAAAGATAAAAATGCAAAAAAACACAGAATAAATACTAAAAACAGCAGTAAATAAACAGAGTTGCTACACCCAATAAAGCACACAAGATCAAAAACCAGGAGATCACCACATGTTAGGCTTAGCTCCTAAAAATGCAAAAACACTTCAAGAATACAATAACAGCAAAAATGAGCCCCCAAAACACAATAAAACTAAATTACATGATAAAGTGAAGTAAAAAAACCTAAAACTAGACAGTAATAATGAAAAATTATAGTAAGAAAACACTTATCAAATTAGCAGCAATAACACTTGTGTTGAGGTAAACATCCTATTCTGTTTTTGGAAACTTAGGTAAGTATTAGTATCCTTTATTTCTATCTTGCGAATGGCCAAACATGGCGCCTACGCGAAAAATTCATGGTTATAAATAGATATTTGAATTTGTTGCATAAAAGTAGCAATAAATTCAAAGTCCTTAAAAAACTACAATTTATGTGAAATAGTCAGTTTTTAGCACATTAGCCTCTAAAGCAATGAAGATAAGATAATATTCTGAAGATAAAATTTTCAATTTTAAAGACTATAATTAAGAATTATCCAAAAAAAAAAAAAGACACATTTTGCTTAATTTTCAGCAGTTTGCATTGCAATAAACATCTAATTCCGTTTTTGAAAACGTAGGCACTTCATGAGTCTTACGTACCAACATCTTGGGAATGACCAAACATGGCGACTACGCTAAAAATTAAGATATTAATTTCTGAATTTGTTGCAAAAAATATTTTCAAAATAAAAATCCTCATGAGACTAAACTTTAGTAAAAAAGTTTTAGCGCTTTTGCGTCCAAAGCAATGAGGATAAGGTGAAATTTTCACATAAAATTTTTCACTTCTCAAGAAAATTATTTTAAAAAATAAAAATAAAAAAACGATTTGCTGTAGATTTTAAGTTATTTTCATTTCTTGGCAGAAAGATAATACATCCAATTCATCTTTGTTTTTGAAAACTTTTGCACTTTTCTACTTCGATTTTATGAATGACCAAATATGGCGACTATGTTTCTAATTGAAATGCTGAAGCATCCATCGCTCAAAAAGCGATCTCCAAACGATCTTTTTTAAGTTGTATTTCTTTTTTTTTAATTTTATTTATTTATTTATTTTTTCCCCTTTTCTTTCGTTTTGTTCTTTGGTAAAATTATCTGCAGGCCGCCGAAAAATCTGCGACGCACGTCTCGCGTCTCGCAGTTTCTGCTACCGGGTGGGAAAAGAAGGGACTACCCCAAGTTTTTGTTTTCTTAATTTAATTTTTTTTTTTCAAATTTGAAGTACGTTTTAGTCTATCTTTGTTTACAAATAGAATGTCGGGAACTCTTCACAGAAATTCTCCGAAATGGGAAGTTTTAGAAATGCAATTTTAGGCAAACGAAAACGTTTTGACTTTGAACTATTAAAAAACGCAAAACTATCTTTGTCATGTTTGAGAGAATAGAAGGCTTATTGATCTCATATGGAAGCATTTAAAAACTAAAATATACTCAACCCAATTTTGAACTACATTTAATTACTACAGGGAATCCGGCGACTTTCTTCCGGAATTTTTCGAGATTGAAATTTTAAAAACATAATGGAAACATTAAAAGGAAATGGGAGAATTTTCCGAAGTGTCTCCCTGAAGATTTTTTAGGAGAGCACCGTGCCCTCCTGCTTTTAAGCTAGCCATTGACCCTAAACTTAAACAACCCTCCTTGCCCCTTAAAAGTTTTAAAAAAACTTCACAAAAGCGAATTTTTTTCCAAAAGGTAAAGATTCACACACCAGCCTGTCCTTGAAACGTCACTTACAGGTTTCAATCACTTATCAAAATGAATCTGATTAGAATATATCTGAATGTTTTTTGCATTACCTTTAAAACTGAACATCAAAAAGTTTTTAAATATTTTAAAAATAATTACTAACGAAAACATTTGAACTTTGTATCTACCTACTATACCGAAAAGTAAAAGAAACACCTTTTTTATTTGACAAAACTTCTATTAAAAAATTCCCTTTTTTTAAAAAAGTGCACTGCCCCTTTTTTGGTCTGAGGGAAACACTAGTTCCCTCTGAGCATTTTTTTTTCTGAAACTGAAATCAATTTTAGGCTATCGTGCAGATAAAAGATTTATAGAGCTCTCTCACAGAAATTTATGTAAGTGAATTATGTAAGTGTAAGGAAAGCGAAGGTTTGAGGACTTTGCCAGGCAATTTTTCTACATTTGAATCTGAAAAACACAAATAAGGGCCTTGATGCAAGAACCAAGTAAGTTCTGACTCACTCCTTTTTGGTAAGAGCAACAAATAACATGAGTGTCTGATAGAAAGACTAATATCTTTTTCACATTATTTACTACAAAGTAGAGGTCTGATCTTACACTTGTGTTTCGTTGTTGCACCTGTCGGAACGTCTATATTCTCCACTAGTAAAAATGAATTTTAAAAAAGAAAAGTTTGGATGTAAACTGGTTCTTTTGCATCAAAGTCCTCAAATGTAAATTTATGACTATCGTTGGTGACATTAAGACTACAAAGGGAACTCATGTCTGAAATACCTTGGGGACCCTGTTAAGTCTAAATCTGGCCCTGATTACAACTAATGATGCTCAGAATATTTTTTCTGGGTAAACCCATGCCCCCCCCCCCCCCCCCGCTCGAACTTAGTCCTAAATCTGCCTATGTTCAGGAAGTTAAAAGTTTGTCCTGTTTCAGATTCAGTTTATCATGGTCCAGACTTGCTTTCCTGTATGCAATTCTGAGATGAAAATAATACTCGTATAGCAATAATTTACAATCAGGGGTGATTGTGTTCCGGTATTTTACCGGATTTTCGGTATTTTCATCTTGATTTCCGGTATCTTCATCTTTGAAAATACCGGAACTCTTATATTTTCAGAAAAACTCACTTTTGTAAAATTTTGGTTGATGTTTAATGAAACGCCGAAAGTCCAAATTGAAGACGTTTCGTTTGGTATAAAGCGTAAGCTACCATCATGTTTTGCAAGCTCTATGGTAATTATCGAAGAACAGCTGGGGTGGGAGACAAAATAAAGGCTAGACAAGATGAGGAAGGAGGGTTACTTGATATTTTCCCCCTTAATATTTTCTTTTCAAGATGACTAATAGCATTTCTCTGTTGCATATCTTAATATGCAGATGATGTAATTAGGGATGCCCATTCCCCCCGACTGCGATGGCACCCCTCAATTTTACCAAGCCCCCTTTTCCCTCAAGAATTGCCACCCACTAATAAAAAGACTTAAATTCTTCTAAATTAATTTCTCCAAAATTTTCTGAGGTATAATCTGCCTAGCTAGCAGGGGCATAGCTAAGGGGGGGGGGGTTGGGGACAACCCCCCCCCCGAAACGTTAGTCTCAAAAAAAAAGGGGGAAAAGAGGGAAGAGAAAGAAAAAAAAAAGAAGAAAAAGAAAAAAAATCAAAATGACTTTTTTCTGAGTAACAAAGGTCAAAAAATCACTTCGCTCCCCCCCCCCCCCCCCAATGCCATTGAAAATCTGCTCCATATGTGACCCTCAAGCATAAAGACGCCTCCCTCTGCTGCGACAATTTTTTGATAATTGAGTGAAATTTGACACTTCGCTTTAGAAATGAGATTGGTTTGTTAAATCCACGTATATGCAGCCTTTCTTTGTCATAGATTCTGCAAATTGTTAAATATGTTTAATTTTATGAGCCGCGCAGTGGGAACATTGCATACAGTCGAATCTGTATATTTCGAATTTCACATTAGAGAAAAAAAATCGAGATAAACAGGTTTTGAAATACGGGAGCTTTAAGAAACTTTTTATAGAAATTTGAAACATGATAGTGAAAATTTGAAATCAATACTAAAGACAATATGGGCTCTTGATTAAAATTCCTCTTTATTTTTTTGTTAGATATTTTTTTTATTATTACATTATTAAGTGCTTTATTGCGAGTTTAAGGAATCATTTTGACACTAAAAGAAACTTTAAGCACATCTTTTTCAAGAAAAAGTCTTTTGTTGCTTTTTGGTCCGAGATTTTTTTTTTTTTTTTGATTCATTATTTATTCTCTTGAGGTTATCAATTGCAGCAAATTTAACTTGGCCGATATTCTACGAATTTCCTTTTTTCATCACTTCAAAAAAAACTTACTTTCTTTTCACTCCTAGCATTTTGGCTTTCTAAGGAATCACAATTTTAAGAAAGAGAGCAACCACAGAACAGTACTAATCCAGATAACAGAGCAAAATGGCTTTTAACTTGAATGACCTTTAACCATGAACTTAAAATGTTCATCTTAACATGTCAAACCTGTGAATTTCATCCCTTTACTCTTCTTCCAAGAAAGTGCGCGAAACGACTGTCCTTTGGTTAATCTTCATGGAAAGCCTATTCGTGGAACGCATTTCTCCCTTTTTTCCACTGCCTCCTCAGCTCTTGAAGACAATTCCTCTGTTTCTGAGTTGAAGAAAATGTTTTTGTTTGCTGCTTTAAAGATCATTGGGTTTGAAATCCGAAAATGATAGCATAACCGGAATTTGAGACGATAGAGGTTTTTCTTGGCCTCGTGTGTGCCATAGGTCATAGTCAAAACGACCTTTGCTAACCAGAGTATCCATTTCAATCACATTGATTTTTCAGCCAGTATTTACTGCATATTCTTTTGGAAACGTGCAGTCTGTTTAAAATAGTACATTCCAAGTGAAAATTGTAGCATAATGAAGCGAGGAAGACCAATAACAAGCTTTTTTCAACCGAAAAAAAAATTAAAATGACTAAAAGTATTGCTCTAAAAAGAGAAAGTTAACGTCGTCTGAAGAAAACGAAGTACAATCTGCAAAGCAGCATTAGTCCCATTAGACCCTTCTGAAGGTAATTTTATTTTAATTCAAAAGAAAAACTGCATAGCATTACATTAATAAAATGTTTAAAAACGAGATGAATCTAGATTATTTCTATTAGCTTGGTTCGGATTAAAAAGTAGAAAATAAAAAAAGACTTCTGTTTATAATACCCGAAAATTGCTGTTGCTCTCTCAAATAGATATTTATATAAATTCTAAAGCAGCTAATAAAATAAAAAATAAAGACTTGAAAAGAGAACAGATGGTATGCATTTGAGCGAATAACTTTCTACCCCCTATACTTCTTCCCTAACTTTTTTTATTAAAATCTTATCAACTGCTTTAGAATTAGCATAAATGTAAATACATAAAAAGCAATATATAAATATAACGATATGAAAAGCAATTTCATTTTTTGCGGATTATAATTCAAGAAGTCTTTTTGTTTTTTATTTCATACTTTTAGTGCAAACCAAGTTAGTAAAAATAGTCTTTATAGTCTGACCACCGATGAGATTGAAAGTCAAACATCCAGTTTACAGGCGGAGATGGAAGTATCTATTAGCTTTCAGGGATGCCAGCTTTTGTAGGTGTGTGTTAGCCTCTAAATTAAGCAGTCACACTGAAATGAATGGAAGACGCTCATCAGATATTTGATTTCCCCCTGATTTGGATAGACTGGTTTTGACAAGACGTTGTTAGAAAATTTCACTTTAAATTAAATGGAGGGAAAAGAAAAAAAAGTTGAATTTTCCATAACATTAAAAAAATAAAAAATTCTTATCGGAATTGGGGCACCCCATTCCAAAGTATGTAAGATTCACCTCCCTCTTATTTTTTTTAATATTAAAAAAATTTACACACACACACACACACACACACACACACACACACATATATATATATATATATATATATATATATATATATATATATATATATATATATATATATATATATATAAAATTAAGCAAACAGAATTACAAATATTAAACAAATTATAAATAACAAATGATGATAAAAAGGAAAAATGCAAACAGCTATTAAGTAGGAATAGAAAACGAGTGAATCCAGAGCTCATCAGCTGTGGAGGATTCATTAATTATGGTCAAAAGACCAAAATTTTAACTATAAACTAGAAGAGAATGTTTAAGCTCCAGTACATGTAATATAGAGTAACAATGGGCAAACGCACCACTTGCTAAGCTAAAAACAATAAACTAGAGCTCAAACCTAAAACTAAAAGCAGGGGGTTTCGCCTCGACTAATTAGGAAAACAAGTTCCGATAATTAGCCTTCCACGGGACAGTACCTGCCAATAACAAAATTGTCTTACCTTGAAATCCGGGTAAACAAATCCAATCCATTGTTCAGCCTGATAAAAAAAACCAATCCATTTGTCAACAAAACATTAAAAACATAAAAACATATCCCGAAATCGGTCCATAGACATACCGAGTCGCCTGTTTCGCACGTGTAAAATTCATCCACCACGGTGATTCATAAAAATTGGTTTGTCACAGTTGTATCATACATTTACACAGTTAAAGAGTTTCAAAGGAAGCGAAATGTTTATCGAAGGCTATAATTAAGCAGATGTTTTCAACTAGATTTTTAGGGAAGTTATTATTAAAAAGTAAGTTTATATATATATATATATATATATATATATAAAAGAAGACCCCCCCCCCCCCCCGAGAGTCGGGTCTACGCCTCTGCTAGCTAGACACAAACACATGAAAATCCCTAGATATTCACCAAGATGGTCTATGACTTTTCTCGGTTGCAGATGCTTATGTAATAGTGTTTGCAGTCTCCCCCCATAAAATGTTGAAATTTAACGACGTATATGTATCGAAAATATCGATGTTTGGTGAGCAATATATTGTGGTATTAAAATTCGCATATCGCCTAGCTCTATTGCACAGTGATCATAATGCATGCTGCCTCTTTTGCCCCAAACTTATTTAATTCTGAAATCTTTATGCACTTTTAGTAAATGAATGTAATTAATGGTTAAGGATTCAGATACAGTGGAGGGAAATAAAACATTCTTTGAAAAATTTTAAGAAATGAGAAAAATTAAAAGAATTTAATTCCTTCCATGCACATGGACGTATTAAGTCCAATTAAAACTTCGAGTTTTAGCCCCAACAAATAATTATGCATATAAATAATATGTGCATACACGTAATGTGTATATATATGCCCTTCAAAAACACTTTTTCTTCTTGGGAAAAAATGTTCAGATATTTTTTTTATGGAGTCACAATCACCCCTGTTTACAATAGACCAATGAAATATCTTGCCAACTCACAGCATTTAGTTGAATCAGTTACAATCAGTGAATACCAAGGGCATGAATACCAGACATTTTGGGGCCGTTCACAAATGACTTTTACAGACCCCCCTCTATCTTGTTTACCTCCACTTCCCTACATATATTTCACCCCTCATTAAAAAAATTTCAAGTCTCCTTCAGGCTCAGAACCTGGCTAACAGGCGTCCCTCTCCCCCCACCTCCCTTTCTGCATGCCCTTAGTCATGTATCAACACCCCAAAGCATGACCCACGCATTTATGGCAGGGCCGGGGCCGCTTTGTCTAATGGTGCAGGCCCTTTCAATTTTTGTTATTAGATGTACGAATAAAGTTTTTAAAGCTCTTTTTTCATCCCAGGCCTTTTTTCACATTGCGTCAGACCCCATTTTCTCTGGCCTCCTTTCGTTTCCTTAATGTGGGAGTCATAGCCCCAGAGCTCTAAAAACTAAAGAGAAAGTTGATAAGAGAGGAAAGCATTCGCACATGTGGACTTCGGCTATATTTACTTTGGTCCCTGCTCAGGATGGAAAGAAAAAAACCTGTTTCTGAACACTTTTTTCACATACAGTAAACAAATTACATTCTTTTTTTATTACTGTGATACTTTCAAAATGATATGTGTGAATTTAGTTGTATTAAGTTCAATAAAAAAATTGCTGAAAGTAGCACACTGGGCGGTTGACACAGTCAGGGATCCCGACTAGCCGACTTAACCAGTCCACTGCTGAGCATGCTAATAATATCAATATATTCTGAGCACTAAATATTTTAGGCCTTGATCATTTGGCAGAATGAAAGGATAATTGTCTAAAATTTTGTAACTGCATGAAAATCTCAAGCATCAAACATTTACTTTCACTTCAAATGATTTTGCTGAATAAATGCATGCATATTATGCAACAAATTTATAGAACAGTGATACTCTATAATTATTAAAATCGACTGCAAACAATAGCATTTGATCCATTTCAGCCTTTGCTTGAAATTTTGAATGTTTACTATTAAATTTAATCTTTTGTTAAATTTTGGAGCAAAAGTTTTATTTGAAGTATAATATCCCAACTGTGAAAATGTGGCTCAGTGTTTGCATTTTACTTAATATAGTTTTGTAACAATATTAACTTTGTCATGTACACAAAATTAATATCTGTTTTCTTCTGAGTGTTCCTAGGGTGGGGAGTGGGGTGGGGGGGGGGGGGGGGCTGCTGCATCCTGCATGTACTTAAGTGAAAACTTTTTTATTTCTCATAAATATGCTTTCTTTTTGAATTAAAATGTTGTTACTTGTCCTTCAATCTGAATTATATTCTTTAAATTTTTTTCTTGTAGATGCAAAGGAAAAAAATGAGAAATTAGTCACAGACTCTTCTAAAGTTTCATCAACTCTTGAAGATGCATTAGATACTCTTCAAATCACTGAACCTGTTGTTGGTAAGTGTTGTTAATTGTTTTTTCTGCAATAAATATTCAAAATTTTCTTGGATTGAGCTAAAATTGGAAAAATGTTCAAATTTTCGAGTATAGATCGGGAAAATTTGCGGAATATTTATTTTGCAGTAAAGTCTAAATCTCTTGCTTTAAGCATTGTTGCTTGGACTAAAGTGTTGAAATTTAAGCCAGTTTATCCTGTAATTATTTCAAAGTAAGCTCATAACTTTTTTAAGCCTCCATAAAGGTGATCGTTTTTTTCATCCCCGCAATGTCAAAATTTTCGGCAGTGATCCGAAATTCGGCAAAGTTTATGGTTGTCGGATATAGGGTAATTAACTATCAGCAAGTTGTTAAGAAATTCTTTTTTTTTGGAATATTTAATCTGTTTAAATTGCGTTCCAGATATCTTATCGGAGAGAAACAACTTATCTTTCACATTGTTTGTTAAACTTAAAGTGCAACGCTTATGCCGGGTGCGGTGCGAGCTTCCAAAAATATGGCGAGTACGAACTTGCTGACCCCATATGATAAGCTTTAATGCCAAAGGTGCTTGTGTAATTTGATATGAGCGGGGGAAAAAAAAAAAAAAAAAAAAAAAAAAAAACTAAGTCACATGAAAAGAGTTGCTCAGTTATCACCACTTGATGAATAGGAGAAAAGAATGGAGGAATAACATTTTAGTAATTTTTTAACTGAAGGAAAAAAGGATAGGAGGGAAAATAGAACATTACTCGCGATTATGGCGAGACGTGCATGCCTGCAATGAATGTATCCGCACAGCACCAAATATTTTCTCACAGCAGCGAATGTATCTGTGTCCATCTAGATTATCTAGCTATGATTACTACATTTTACATTAGCAATATTAATTTTTAAGCAAATTAGAAGTAAAGAAGAACCTGAATGATTGTCGCGAGATGCACATGCCCGCAACGAATGTATCCGCACAGCAGCGAATATATTCGCCTTACGCGCTTGTGTTATACTGTCTATTAATAATTTTTACAAATTAATTAAACAAAATCAGTTTAAAAACAAATTAGAAGTTAAAAGTAAGAACTTTAACGATTATTGTGTGACATGCGTGTGCCCTAGGTAGTCACAAGGTACATGGGGAAAAACGTTTTTCAACTAATCTTGTGCGGCACCCCTCTAAAATGTGCCAATAGACTAGAAAATGTGATTTGCAAAGTTTCAAGTCATTTCGATGATATTAACACGTGCCGCAAAGAGGCTAAAGTTACGAAAAGTAGCAATTTTTAGCAAAAAATTGTAGTTTTTCATCTGTAAAAACAAAACTATTCATTCTAGAAACTTTGTTCTGATCTCATTGTGTAGGGAATTTTATTCTCTTTGAGTTTGATTTCATTTAAATTCTTGTAAAAATTGGTTGAACATTATTTAGGATTATTTAAGTTAGGTCGTAGCTAATATCCTCCATATTGCGTAAAAAGAATGAATCATTAAAAAAAAAAATTGTATTAGTTCTTTTAGTTAATGGTTGTAACCCCCTTACAATGTTAAGTAATCAGAGCAAAAACAGCAATATTATCAAAAATGTATACAGTAAAACCTTGTTACAACGAATACCGATACAACGAAATATCCGACTTAACGAAACAAATTTTCAGCCCTGATTTGATTTCCATTACGTTGCTTGAATTTCATTACTACTAAAACCTTGTTACAACTAAAGTTTCTGGTAATTCGAAGTTCGTTGCAACAGGACTTCACTGTACTATAGTTATGTCTCTAAAACTCAAAGCTAAAACAAACAACTGCGTGTAAAACTTTTGAAATTAGCAGTAGATGCCATAAATAAGGAACGTTGCTTTATTCCTCGCTGGTCAGAGCTAAGCAATAGCTTAAAAATCCCAGTCTTGTAAGGGCTTTCGACCCCCTAGAGAAAGGAAAAACTACAATTCTCAAGAAAGTGGTCTGTGTTCTTAGACGGGGGACTAAGGACTTCTGCAGTGCAAAACTGCGTTTTGAGATTGAATTGCAGTTGTTACAGAAAAGTTTTTGTACTTAGCAGGTCTCTACCACACTTTAGAAGTTGGGGGGTCTGTTAGAGCTTCTGCAATGCAAAACAGCGTTTTATGATTGAATTGCAGTTGTTACAGAAAAAGTTTTTGTATTTAGCAAGTCTCTACCACATTTTAGAAGTTGGTTTAAAAGAAGCTTTTGATTTGCAAAACAAGTATGTCCACTAGTCCTCAGCCAGATATTTTTCAAGAATTTCAGGATGAATGGTATAGATAAGAAGCAATCCAAAGCAAGTATAGAAGATTAAAAACAAAATAAACAATTCTGGTGAAATTTCAAGTTTTTCTTTTTCAGAAATAAAATCAGTAGCAGCCTAGGGATGACTACAAGGAATTCATTCAATTTTGCCTAAATTATTTAGGGAGTCTTTCTCCAAACAATGTTACTATTCGAGTACCTGGCTCTATTCATCGCACCAGATGGATGACTAAGGCCATATGAGGTAGTGAGAAGCAAAGGGATGTAAGTGGACTTTTTAAAGTTCCTAATGAAACGCGTTTAGAGTTCAGATCCTAGGTAGGCTTTCATTAAACTTTTTTTCTAAATCATACTATATAACAGTCCCTACCAGAGCTACTAGTATCATCTCTTGCCCCTAAGCAGAGTAGAGGTTCCCCTATTATTTGTAATAATTATCTCACAAATATTAATTCTGTGAATTACATCCCTTTGCTTCTACCGGCCTCATATGCTCTTTAAAAATATATCTTTTCATGGGTCAGCTTTCCTTAATCGATTTAGAGATAAAAGGTGTTGAAGATATTTGGTTGTTTATCATCAATATTTACGGAAAAGTATGGTTTATTGTCTGCAATCCAGCTTTGGCCCCCAACCAAGATCTACAGTTAGTAAAATCCTTGGTTCAATACTAGAGTATTTATGAAGATGATGTAGGCACAGAACTACCTAAAATAATTAGCCACCTGTGGTCCTGAACTCAGAAAAGGTATAGCATTTCCCTTTTTTGATGATACTTAAAAAAAAAAAGAAAAGAAAAGAAAAATCAAAACAGGGGAGGCTGCAAAATTAAAATCCGAAATAGGAAATAATAAAGATGATTGTGATGATAGGAATGCAAAAGCACAGTTCAAGCTGAAAGAAACTTACTTTATTGGACAAAGTAGATTTTTTCATTTCTCCTCAAACTATTGAAGAGATTCAATTTTTTTAAAAGAGATTCTAAATCGATAAAGTTTTTAAATACTGATCTTGATGAATAGTGTAGAAACCAATATTATATTAAAACTAAAAAGATAGTAAGCAGTTTAAGGGTTGTCAATGTCACAACTGAAAGAAGTATAAAATTAATTTCTGACTAACTTTCTATTACAAGTTATGTCTGAATGCAGGCACATTTTTTCACATTCATCAAAATCTACCATATTGAAGCCATTACCACTTTAACTTGTCAATGAAAAGTAGTAACATAATGATGTATGTCTTTTCAGTGTATGCCATTTAACAGTGTTAGTGTTTTTTTTTTCTTTTTTGTGGTTTAAACTCTTTGCTTTCTCTTCTAAACAGCTTAGTTTCTTTATTTTAAATCAACAATTTGTTGCATTTAATTTTTAAAATACCTTCAAATGAAACCTTTTTTAATAGATAAATTAAAATTAACAAAGATCAAATAAATGTAAATGAATGCTTTTAGGTCTTTGCATGAAAATTCCTTATTGAGGATATCTTCCATGACTTGACCTGAATGATGCCAAGTACCATTCTGTAACTTTTATTTTAAAAAAAATGGATAAACATCTCATCACGAGAATAAAATTTCCTATAAAATGAGACCAGAACAAAAATGCTAGGGTGAAAGTTTTGGTTTTAAAGAGGAAAAACTACGATTTTTTGCTAAAAATCACTGTTTTTCGTAACTTTAGCCTCTTTGCGGCACATCTTAATATTATCGGATTAAACTGAAACTTTGCAAATCACATGTTTTCTAGTCCATTGGCACATTTTAGTTGGGTGCCGCGGAAGAAATTCGAAAGTCGATTTTTTGTGACCACCCTAGTGTGCCCGCAGCTAATGTATCCAAACTATGTGCTTACCTATATACTATCTATTTATAACTTTTACAAATTAATTGAATAATATCAGTTTAAAATAAATTAGAAGTAAGAATTTCAACAATTTTATCGCGAGATGGGCGTGTCCGCAGCGCAGTGGCGTCGACTCCATAGGGCTTGAGGGGGCCTGAGCCCCCTCAATAATTTAAAAACATTATTTGTCATATATCGGTTTCTAAAATCACAAAATTATGTTGGTATTTTTTACTTTCCTTGTTTGAAGATAGTTACATTGCAAAATACATTCAGTAATTAATTTAAAAAAAATAACTATTGCAGTAGTAAACAGGTTAATTGAAAACGAGTGGTGTGAATAATGATAGTGTTACGGTGCTGAGAGCACTCATAAAATTTGTCCCAGTGCGCGAACCTTCGGGTGAAGGCTGTCGTCGTCGGCACTCTCATCTAAGTGGTTGCTGATCTGGAAAAAATATATCAGGATTTGATTTGTACATTAAATGGAAGGCGTGATAGTTTTCTTCAGTTATTGGAGTTAATAAAGTAATCTGTATTAACTTTTTAACTCTATTAAAGCATTTATTTTGAGACATTATTTTTATTTAATGAACTCTGAGCCTTATTCAAAGCAAGCTTAAATTAATTATTTCACTTATAGTAATCAGTGCGACAGCAATCTTTTATGCCTTTATTCTTTTAATGATAGTTTAGATTTATTTGAATATCATTTCAATTTTTTCAGAGCTATATATTCACTGCTTTGTAATAGACTAACAGCATAATTATTGCTGTAAATTAAATTAGCTTTTTACAAAAGTACCATGCGGTTTTTTTTCAAAGCCAAAAAAATGTATCGGCTTGTCGAGTTTCTCAGACCCCTGGCAAGGCCCCCGTTATGGCATTCTCCCCCCCCAATAGCTGTTATAAATCGGTGCCACTGGGGAGTTCCTTTCCATGCAAGTAAAGTGCACTACCTTGTATAGTGCCGTAGCCTAGCTATGGCACTTCACGGCTCCGTAAAAAATGGAACTGTAAAATTGTTCCTCACTTAAGGCAAGTGACATGATCTAATTGAAACAGAAAATTTGTGTACCAATTTTTAGATTGTTTTACTTTGAAAATGCCATGTCACATATTGTTTCCATTGTTTGTATAAATTATACGCACCAGAAAAATATATAAGTTGGCATTTTCAAGGCACAAAAATCTGAATTTTTTTCGGTTGGAACGGGAGGCTCCGTGCTTTAACATACTCCCTAGACCCCGGTGACATCCAGCCCCCCCAATAATTTTTCCAAGTCAGTGCCCCTGTCGCAGCGGATGTATTCTCACAGCAGCCAGGGCCAGATTTGGAAGTGTGGAGGCCCCGGGGCAATGAAGGAGTGGAGGCCCCTAATCAGGGTTCGAAAACATCATCATATTTTCAGAAATATCCGATAATTTGATATATATCCGAATATTTTGATATACACTGTCCAGTCAAATTAATGTGACCATCTGTCAAAAGCCAGAATAACCACCTTTCTCAAAGCGGACTGCTGCGAGACGTGCAGGAAGAGAGTCACTTAGGTCCCTGAAGGTGATCTCTAGGATGTTGAGCCATGCCGACTCTAATGCCGTGGTCAGCTGCGCTAGATTACGCGGTTGAGGATCAATGGTGCGAACAACTCGATTGAGATGGTCCCACAGATGCTCAATTGGGTTTAAGTCAGGTGAGTTTGCTGGCCAGGTAATAGATATAGGTAAATAAATAGTAATAGTAAATTGAACGACATTTCATTACATTTTGATGTCATGCTGGGACATATTACTTGGTGATAAAAGACTAGGATCTTAAAAAATTGATGTTTGCTTTTTTTGTAACCAGTTAAGCTTTTTACTTTTTGTAGAATGACTTTTTATGTTTGAAATTTCACTATCAACATTGATTAGGCATATCCAACACATTTAATATGAATAACATATTAGATTGCTAAGTTGTTTCACACAATAATTCTTTAAATATGTAATCAAAATACAATTTTTGGGCAAAAATGTATTCTTTTGTATATGATTGGTTACATATATACATAGTAGAATACATACAGAAAAGTATTTTAGTTGAATATAAATTTTTGAAATAAATGCCCTGGTAAATACCCTTGGTATTTACCCCTAAAAATAAATACCTGGGTATTTTACATCACCAATTGGTATACAGATGGATCTTAATAGAAACAGATGCTGATTCGATTTTTGCCCTGAAAATTTCAAGGATCATGTTTCAGTTGAATGTTTTTCTTATTAAAACCCAACTGCTATTGCTGAGAAAGTAAATTCTAAGATTGGAAAAAATAACTAGGGATACAGATGCAGTCCAGAAGGGAACTGATGCTAATTAAGTTTTAGCTCCAGATCATTCCATCGGAGCGTTGCCCTTTGATAATTTTGAGAGTATTTGTACAGTGTTGTAGTTTTGTAGTCAGGGCATGAATTCTTTAGGTTTGAATCCTAAGGGAAATGTTTGTACAGTTTAAGTATGGCGCCCAATTAGAGATCCAAAAGACCAAGGACCTAAACCCTTCTTGATAGGACTAAGGGGACCCATTTTATTGGCGTTTGATTTTGTAAAACGTTTCTGGGAGCAAACCCCTTATCTTCAAGCAACTCCCTAATGTGTTCAAAGATGGCATTTTCAGGACTTCATTTCAAACAATTTTTCGGCCAGGAAACCCTTCTCTCTCTCTCTCCCAATGTAGTAAAATGTAGCTTTGAAATATTTTTAGCATGGAGAGCTTCTGAATATCCAATCATCAACAAATATGGCTTAAAATTGCATTTTTAGAGAGTCACATTGAATGTTCGACCTTTAAATTGTTTCATGCTTCATACATTTTTCTATCTAGTCATGCAATTTCTTAGTTTTGTTAATTCTCTTTTAGGTTTAGAACACATTATTGAGTATAAGAAGTGTCTTTCACAACTGGGTAGTTTTCCTTTTCGATGCAAAGTGTGCAATTCATCTATAACAAGACCAAAAATAATAGATCATATTCTAGGAGCTAAGCATAGACTTCGATACTTGGTAAGATTCATATCCTTTAAACTCAAAATATTAAACTAGAATGTTAAAAAAGCACCTCAAATAATTGTTAATTTTTTTTTTCTAACTACATGTGTAAGTAAATCTGTTAAAGCTCCTGTGTTGTGAAAATGCGGTACATTTGTTGTTTTTGTAGTTGTGGTGTATTTATTTTATGTTTTATACTTATATTAATTAATTTTTATTTTTTGAGAGAAGTTGTATAATATTGTTTGAAATACAGTGGAACCTCGATAACTCGATACCCCAAGAGAACATGAACACATGTCGACGTAAGCACATGTCAATTTACTGAGGTTCCATAATTTTAATTCCTAAAGAATTTCTGTATCACTTAACGTATTTTCCTGCATATTGTCCGCGGGAGTGTATAATCCGCGGATAATACAATGTAAAAAAGGAACTTGATTTGCTTTATCATATTATTTTAGCAACGAAACTGAACGTGAAGAGGTACTAATATTCAAGGTATAATCAAAATTAAATTAAATTTTTTTTTAAATATTGATTCCTTCTTGAAATCGCCATTCTAGTATGTTAATTACTTAAAGACAAAAGAGCAAACAATTTTAACGTGTGCTAATGGAGGCTTCTCCCTTCATTGTATGGCTGTTTATTTTACACAGTCTGAATCATGTAAGAGGAAAATTCAAGCTATGAATATAAACAACTCACAGGCCGTAAAAAAAAATCTCGTTAGTGTTGAAGAGGAAAAAAACATAGATAAATCCGCTGCAGCATTTAATCTGCACCTCATTAATTTTACTCTTTTTAACAGATAATCCGCAAATAATATACAGAAAAATACGGTACGTACCAGTGCTTAACATTCACATTATGAAAATTAATTCCAGTAAATGAATTTTCTTTTTTTTTCGTTTTCGTTTTTTAAAAGTACATAATAAAATCACTAACATTATTTGAATCTGACATGGGGAATCAATCCATAGTTTTTAAAAAGAGATAAAAGCTTCTTGTGAATCAGGCCTGTTAAAGATAAAAAGTACTGCTCACACTTGTTTGAAAAACAAATGTCGTGGTGCCTTCTTTCTCTAGAGCAGGAGTTTCCATCCTACGGTCCACATCCAAAAGTTTGATGTTTGACATCTAGATTTTTGAATGAATACATCCAAAAATTTTTAAAGTGGGAACATGAATGAATTAACAGTTATATGCAAATAATGTGGGGAGAAATTTGTAAATTTTGGTAAAAATTTGCTTTAGAATGCTATAAATAAAGCTTTATGATAGCTCATCTTAAAAAGAATTGTCTGCACTTTGGTTTGATCTGTAACTTGAATAACTTTTAATGTATGTATGTATATATATATATATATATATATATATATATATATATATATATATATACATTATATATACATTACACACACACACACATATATATATATATATATATATATATATATATATATGTGTGTGTGTGTGTGTGTGTGTGTGTGTGTGTGTGCACAAGGCCTTCGAGATAGGAAGGCCATCCAACTAGCAAATGACGTCATCGTTTGTCAATCCACAATGGTATTGGGAAGTGAGCACTTCCATTAATATTTTGGTTAAATTTTGGTTATTTATTATTATCTTCTATTATTTTAGTAGTATTACAAGTTCTACTTTTTCATTTGAAAACATAAAAAGGAACCGATAATCATACATTAAGAAATACACTGCGCTTAATTCATAGTATTTTACATAAAAACATTTATAAGTCTTACAAAGTATTCAAATAACTAAACACGATTTTATTTTACAATCATGTTAAAAACAAAGTGATAAATAAACACAGTTTTATTTTTCATTAGAAATCGTTTTTTAACTAATCGCATTTTAACTACTCGTATATTGTATTGAAACATTAAGTCTTAAGAAGTATTCAAATAAATAAATGAACTTTCATTTTACAATTACATCAAAACAAAAAAAATAATATTACTATTGTATTTGAATAAGAATTTAATGAAATTTTAAAAATAAATAAACATTTTTTCTTAAGTAAACGGGAAACATGACTGCAATATGTTTCAAAGACATAACATCAAATTAAAGTACATAATACCAGATTATTAATGTTAACTTTAGCTGAGCAAATTTATGCTTTTAAAAAGACGTGAATGCTTGGGTGCCATCCCCCAAAGTAGACGGTGCCCTACCCCCTTCATTTATGAAAACTTCAACCCCCCCCCAAAAAAAAACATCTCCATCTCCCTTAAAATTTCAATAGCACAGTTATTTATAACTATAGCCATTGAAAAGCTATCATTACTATGAGACTATGATTCCGACCCCCCCCCCCCTTCGGTAGACACTCTCAATAAAATACACAGGAATTCAACTTAAAAAACGTTAATTAAAGAATGAATAATACAACATCATGAATACTGTATGTTGTACATCAAAAAAATGTATTCAATATCTAAACAGCCTTTTTTTTTTTTTTTTTTTGGAATTTGGCTACTTTTCCATTTTCAGCTTTTTCTGCTGCTAATGATTCTTGTGTGTGTGTGGGGGGGGGGCGACTTTACTAGTTCATCATTTTAGGCTTTTGAAAAATTATTTTAAAAAGCATTAATTGATGAAAGTAACCTTTTTCAAAAAACCTTTCATAGAATGACCATTTTAGCAACTTTCTTTAATACTTAAAACCTCATATATGTTAAATTTAGATCAACATTTTGCTGAGTATGCTCTTTTAGGAAATCAATGTGACAGTTTTGTTACAGGGGGAAGGGAGGGGATAACAAGAAGTGTGACATCACGCGTTGTTTTATAACAATATGCTCATGTTGAACAGCGTTACATGTAACAAGGAGGAGTGGGGGAGGGGGGAATTTGTTCAAAAGTTTGCAACATACTTTATAGACAGCCCCTTAATTCAATTTATGTTACAGTTTCAGAGTTCCTGAAAGCTTATTAACAGGAAACCCAAGGAGTTCAAAAAATATGTAGTTCAAGACATTTTGCCCTTTTTAAGCATAAACAAACAAGCATAGAGCATTTGGCAAAAACACGTTGTGTATCCACAGCTCAAAATTAATCTTTCGCAAGCTCAGGAATTATGAATACCGTTAACTTAACCACAATGTGTGCATAAATGTCACAAAACTTAAAGACAACAGTGAAAAAAAAACCATATATATATTTTTTAATTTACGCACAGAACCAGCTCGTTTGAATAACATTGCAGGGGCGTAGTTGGGGGGAAATGTTCGAGTATCGAACCCACGACCTCCGGCGTTCAAATCTAATCTTCTATCTCAGGGCTACGGAAGCCCATCAAGGAATGTTTTTTGATCAAAATAACACATGCTAGCGTATGAAACAATTTAATCGAAGCCGAAAATATAAGATTAGTTCAGTTAAAAGCCTGTTTCAATAGACTTGTTTACATATTAACTGAATATCAACACCAAGTTATGTTGCTTCTGATAGCAACAAGTATATTTGAAGAAAATTTTGACATATGTATATTGTCAGCTTGGAAAATCCATTTCGAATAAATTTGTGTACAAAGTTGAAAAAGTAAAGAAATAAAAAGTTGCAAGTAAACCGTTTCAAATATTAAAGCAGTATACTGAAATTACAAATTATAGACAAAGATATCAAAAAGGAAACTGACAATTGTTTGTGTAATGGAGGAAAATTTAAGTAATCTTAACTGCATAAAATGTAAATTTGTTTATCTGAGAAAAGTACTTACCTTCGAACTTTAAAGTTTATTCCATGAGGCGCCCAGCTTTTTTCTTCACATGCAGGTTGTTCGGAAGCGGAAATCGCTGACTCATTTTCGCTCAGCAGACACTTAAGACTTATACTATATATATATCTATATTTTAATTGCCTCTACATTCCGGTACGTGGAAAGGAAGAGATGAATCCAACAGAATTGTATTCAAAAATGTGCATCCGAAGTTACATATTTCCTATTTCATCTATATCAACCAGAGCAAGCAACACTACTGGTTACACTGGTAAACTGCACTGCTTTCAAAGTTTCGCGCCAAGTTCATAGATCGACGACTGGTGGCGTAACGAAGCGGGGGGGGGGGGGGGGGGAGTTGTCTGGCCTGTTATCACGTGGGTCTCGGTGTGTAGGGGTGGACTGGCCAGGTCGGCTAATCGGGGATCCCTGACTGGGCCAACTGCCGAGTGGGCCATTTCAAGCATTTTTTTTATTGCGTAATATATTTAAATTCTCTCTTAATATTTTTTAAAGTATCAATAAAAAAAAAGCTTTAAAAAAATTTAAAAAACATGTAATTTGTTTACTCTAAGTGAAAGAAGCGTTTGGAAAAAGGTTTATTTTTTTCCATCCTAAGCAAGGACCAAAGTAAGTATTCAAAGTTCACACGTGCGAATGCGTTTCTCTCTAGTTTTAGAGCTCTAGGGGCCATAGCTCCCACATTGAGGAAGAGGGACAGAGAAATCGGGGTCCAACTCGGCCTGAAAAAGGGCCTGGGACGAAAAAAGAGCGTTAAAAACAAATATTTGATACATGAACAGGGGCGTACACGGAGGGGGGATGGAGCCCTGTTGGCTCGGTTCCGAGCCTGAAGTAGATCCGAGATTTTTTAAATGAGGGGTGAAATATATGTAGGGACGTTGAGGTAAACAAGTTAGAGGGGGCCCATAAAAGTCATTTGTGACGGGCCCCAAAATTGCTGTGCACGTCCCTGGTATTCACTGATTGTGACAGATTCAACTAAATGCTGTCAGTTGGCAAGATATTTCATTGGTCAATTGCAGGGGCAGATTCAGGGGAGGGTCAAAAGATCAGCTGACGCCCCACCCCCCCCCCCCCCCCCCCCCCCCCCCCCCCCCCCCCCGTGACTATAATTTTACTATGATTCTTATTAAACTGCAATTTTTTAGAACCGGGAAAATAGTACATAGAATCAACGTTAAACTTTCTTTGCTTGGTTATGCAAGTTTTTCTTCTCAGAGCGTCATAATTGAAATGATTGTCTTGGTTGGTTTGCTGGGTTATTGCTATTTTGAGTTTTTTGTTCATTTTCAAAGGAACAATTAACTTTAATGAGTTTTGCGTTTTTTCAGAGTTCTCTTCCACCTCAAACCTCATGTCGGTTCTGTTTTTTTAAAATCTATTTTATAGCTGTAATCTAAAATAGTCGAAGCTTACGGTAACATGACCAGCCTGTTTGCTCGAAGAAATATCAGTTTTGATGAACAGTTAAGGAAATGAGGGGAGGTACAGGCTGTGCCATCGAAAAATTTAGAGGAGACTGATAACATGAAAGGGTTTTGATTTCATATGCTTTGTAGCATATGAAGGGATGCGCTGATCTCCTTGGGGGTTGGTCACTCCTGCTTGACTGGGGGGGGGGACCTGAAATGAACCCATTTTTCATCCCTAAATGAAATTGGTTGATCCAATCAGCCGTGATGAAGACTTTAGGGGAGGTCCCCAAAAACGCCTTTCAGGGCACTTACCAGACATGGCAGAGATGATGGAAGAAATGTGCATAAGTTCAAGGACATTACTTTGAAGAATTTTAAGTGTTTGTGCAAATCTGTTCAATAAATTACTTAAAAAAAGTAAATAATTGCATTTCTTTTGGAATAGACCCAAATTCCAAAAGTAATGCAATTATACAACCTGTATATATTGTAACGGATTCGGTGCGACTTCCACTTTCTTGAAAGGATGACACAGTTCTTAATAAAAAACACAGGAAATTTATTTACACTATGTACAGGAAATATCGTCAACAACTGCTAAATTATTCATCAGCAATTAAGCAATTATCACACAACACCGTAAACTCAACGTTTACACACGTATTTACTTCCAAATACGAAAACAACACAGCAAAATGCCTCGCAATAAACAGAGCAAAAATGCTCTCAGTTCGAAATATCAATCGAAACTGCCCTGTTTATCCATCGCTAACGGCTTATATAGACACCGAAAAGAAATTTCTCAAATATTCCACACGCTTCTGTAAAGTAGTAGACCGTTATCAAATTTTATCAATGAACAAAAAGGAAATAGGGGTCGTATACTTTAGCCATATGAAAAGGGGTTGTATATTCATTACGGGAAACTATTTACAGGTTACGTTCCTACAATAATTATTATTTACAGGATTTGTAACATTGCCCCCTTCCCAAGAACTGCACGTCCCGGGCAGTACAATCCCCAGAAAGGGTGCCAAACTTCTATCACAAGTTTACAAATATACACATTAATTAATAACTAACAGATACAGAAAACACAATAATAACAAGAAATATTACTAAACATTAAAAGCAAAAATTATCTACAACTTTTATGTTATCAACCATTGTTGTTTACGTAATACTCATGAACTATGGCCATAGTATGGGGCTAACCGATCATAATGTACAACCCTAGGTTTTGCATTAGGTGATTTTTGGATCCTCACTACGACGTCATTCAGTCGGTTAAGGACTTTGTAGGGTCCATCCCAATGCGACTGCAATTTGGGTGAAAAACCTTTCCGTCGGATGGGATTCCATAACCAAACCTTGTCGCCTTCGTTGAATTCATGTCCAGTAGACCTTGTGTCATATCGGGTCTTCATCTTCTCCGCCGCGATGTTGATTCGCTCTCGTGCGAAGTTATGAACTTCTTCCAACCGGGCCTGGAGATCCTGGATGTACTCCTCAGGCGATGCAGGCGCATCCGGAGGACGACCAAAGACGAGATCACAAGGTAGCCGAAGCTCTCGTCCGAAGAGCATCTGAGATGGGGCATATCCGGTAGTCTCGTGGACAGCACTGCGGTAGGCCAGCAGAAACAAAGGTAGCTTCTTGTCCCAATCCTGTTGATTTCTGGAGACCATAAGTGAGAGATTATTCAGGATTGTGTGGTTAAATCTCTCCACCATGCCGTCCGATTGTGGGTGTAGTGGTGTTGTCCTAGTTTTCTCAATTCTGAGAATTTGACATAGGCCCTTAAACACAGCAGAGATGAAATTCCTCCCTTGATCGGAATGAATCTGCAAAGGGTTCCGTATCTCGAGATCCAATGTTGGACTAGAGTCTCTGCTACGGTGGTAGCCTCTTGATCTGGAATGGGATATGCTTCCGGCCATTTGGTGAAGTAATCGATGGAAACAAGAATGTATTTGTTCCCATCAGCAGTTCTTGGTAGAGGACCCAGGATGTCAATCCCAATTCGTTCGAAAGGAGCTCCAACGTTGTACAGATGTAGCTTCCCTCTGCTTCTCTTCTTCGGTCCTTTACGAGCAGCACAGGCGTCACAAGAATGGCACCACTTCTCCACGTCATCCTTCGCCTTGCTCCAGAAGAAGCGCTCCCGAACGTTATCGAGGGTTTTCAAGACACCAAAATGTCCTCCAGTCGCACTACTATGTATTTCTTTCAGAACATCTGAAATCCTTGATCGGGGAAGTAGTAACTGCAACCTAGATGTTTTGCCGTCGTCAGATTCCCATTTCCGGTGTAGCACGCCGTTCCGTAAATGGAGTGAGTTCCATAAAGCCCAGTATCTTTTTGTTGCAGGACTGAAGATGGAAACGTCCTGCCAGCTAGGGCGTCGACTATCACTTTCCATGAACTCTAAAATTGGTTTTATGTCGGGGTCTTCAAGTTGATCTTTTCGAACTTGGTCATCACTCCATGGATCAGGTTCTGATGATGTTGGAGTCACTGTCACCTGATAGGCGGTAGGGCTAGTCGTTCCATACTGTTTCTCGATTCGGGAACAATAGTGGCAGTTCTCAGGACAGGGTCTCCTTGATAAAGCGTCAGCATTACCGTGAGATAACCCTTTTCGATGCTTGATCTCCATGTCATATTCCTGGAGCCGTTGTATCCATCTGGCTATCTGGCCTTCCGGATTTTTGAAGTTCAAAAGCCAAGTTAATGAGGCATGATCTGTCCGAAGCAGAAATTTTCGGCCGTAGAGGTAATGATGGAAGTGTTCTACAGCTTTCACTATGGCCAGTAACTCCTTTCTGGTGACGCAGTAATTTCGCTCCGACTTTGATAAGCATTTGCTCCAGTAAGCGATGACATGTTCATTTCCGTCAATTTCTTGGGATAAAACAGCTCCGATGCCCTCGTTGCTCGCATCAGTGTCCAGGATGAAGGATTTTTCAGGCTGAGGATAGGCGAGGATAGGCGTTGATGTTAAAGCCTCCTTCAGTCGTAGAAATGCATCTTCGCATTCTTTGGACCATTCGAACTTTTGCTTGCTCTCCGTCAGCTTATGCAAAGGTCGTTTAATGTTGGAAAAACCCTTTACAAACTTCCTGTAGTACGTGCAGAGCCCCAGGAAACTTCGCAGCTGATGGATGTTTTCGGGACGACTCCAACTCTTGACTGCAGATACCTTTTCTGGATCGGTTTGTACACCTTCAGAAGAGATGATGTGACCAAGGTAGTTCACTTCCCGGCGGAACAAATTACATTTGGACGGGCTTAACTTCAGATTGGCTTCCTTAAGCTTCTGCAGCACCTTCCTAAGATTTGCCAGATGTTCTTCGAAACTGCGTCCCACGATGATGATATCGTCTAAGTAGACCAGACAGGATTCGTAAGAAAGTCCTCTTAACACTGTCTCCATAAGACGCTCGAACGTAGCTGGTGCATTGCAGAGGCCGAAGGGCATCACTTTAAACTGCCATAAGCCTTGTCCAGTTGTAAACGCTGTCTTCTCTCGGTCATTAGGGTGTATCTCAACCTGCCAGTAGCCGCTCTTCAAGTCCAGGGTCGAAAACCACTTGTGTCCGGACAGAGTGTCCAAGGTGTCGTCTATCCGTGGAAGAGGGTAACTGTCTTTCTTGGTGATTTCATTCAGCCGTCGGTAATCGACACAAAATCTGGTGGAGCCATCTTTCTTTCGGACTAAGACGATGGGAGAGGCCCAAGGACTGGAAGAGGGTTCGATTACATCATTCTCCTTCATCTCTTTCAGGAGGGTCTCAACCTCTTCCTTCTTGGCGAACGGTAGTCGTCTTGGATGCTGTTTAATAGGGGGGTGTTCTCCAGTGTAAATCCTATGCTGCGTTAAATTCGTTCGGCCAACATCCTCCGATGTAGATGAAAACAGATGCTTGAAGTCATCCACCAATTGTTCCGCAGCAGTTCTTTGATCTTTCGATAACGGCGCACTCCCAATTAACTTCGATGTCAAGGACTCGGAAGACACAGTCTCGGGGGAATTGATTCTTCTAATGATGCAGTTTACTGGAGTACAAGTTGCCAACACTTCACCTTTTCGGATATTCCTTGGCCTTTCACTCACGTTGGCGACTCTCACAAGAATTATATCCTTAGAAAGGTCCACAAGCGTAGATGCTACCAGCACTCCTTTTAGGCTATTGCTTAGGTTAGGGTATTCAATGAGTCCAAATCGAAAACTATTGCTTTCTTCAAGGGAGCCAGGTATTAATGATTCTGACCTTGAGGGAATCGATAAATCTGTTTGGGCTATTATTTGATGAGCGGATTTTACATCACTTTCTGCAGGGAAAACGGCTATGTCTTCTCTCATCGAGTGCAGCTCATTAGTCTTGAAGTCGAGAGTGAAGTCATATTTCTTCAAAAAGTCCAATCCGAGAATGAAGGGGTCCGTGACATTAGCGACGAATGCCGTATGATGGTAGGTGGCATTCCCAAACACTATTTCCAAGTCCACTTTACCGTCAATCTCGATCTTGTCACCTGTCACAGTCTGGAGACTTACGCGTGGCGATGTCCACAGCAGTTTCAATCCAAATTCACGAGCCACATCTGTCCTAATGATTGTTACATTGGCTCCAGTGTCGACAATCAGTCTGCAGGGGTTCCCATTTACATGTGCGTAAATGAAAAGTCCATCACTGCCACTACTAGAAGAGGAAATCTGCAGAGCTCTGGTGGTGGTGATTTACTTCCCTCGCGTAGCTTGGCGAGCTGGACAACTCCTTCTCAGGTGTCCTTCGCTACCGCATTTCCAGCACTTCTGCTCTTGTTTCTTTTGGGCTGTTATGCTGCTCAGATGTCTTGTCAAGTCACCGAGTTGTTTCTCAAGTTCAGCGAGGTGGGACGACCTGAAATCAGACTCATCAGCTTCCTGAGTCCGGATTAGATGGCGATCCACACGGGTTGCTTCTTGGGCGGCCTCGTATCTCATCGCATACACAACAGCAGAATTCAGGTCTTTGACATCCGCCACCCGTAGAGCTTTCTGGATTTCTGGATCTCGAACCCCGTCTCATGTAGTAGTTGAGTGCCAGGTTGTCTCGAACATCCGCAGGACAGTCACAAAAAGCAAGATGAGACAGTCTCTCGATGTCCGCCGCAAGCTCTTGCAGGGTTTCCCCGGTTTTCTGGAAACGGGACTTCAACTGGAATCGGCTGAAATCTTTCTGGCACTTCTCACCGAAGCGAAGCTCCAATGCAGATGTGAGTGCGGCAAAATCCAGGCGCTGGCCGTCCGGAAGGGTCTGAAGAATGTCCGCTGCGTCACCTCTCAGGGATGCTGCAAGATGGCAGGCCTTGGTAGCAGAGTTCCATCCGTTCGCTTCCGCCACTATCATGAACTGAGTTTTGTAAACCTGCCACGAAGTTTTCCCATCAAATGTGGCAAGTTTAATGGACGGTCGAGCAACCGATGTGGGAGCGCCAAACTGTACAGAGCTGCTTTCCGCGGTCGCCAATCTCCTTTCCAGGTCTTTAAAGATGTCTTCTTTAAGTTGATGAAATTTTCTATCTTCTTCTTCCAGTTTATTTTCTACAGCATTGCATCGGCCTTCAACGTAACTTAATTTTTCTTCAAATTTCTCTTCGATTTTATTTTCCACTGCGATGAATCGGCCTTCAACTGCCTCAAACTTTCCTTCAATAGCATCAACTCGATGCTCTATCTCATTAAATTTATTTTCCATCACAGTCTTTACCGAAGTAAGATCGTTTTTAATTTCCTCTTGGTTAGAAGCTAGGTCATTTTTCAGCACCGTTAAATCACTTTTCAATTGTTCTTGATTAGCTGCCATATCATTTTTTAATTGTTCTTGATCAGCAAATAGTTCTTTACAAATAATCACCGGTATACCTCCTTTAGATATTCAAATTTCCTACGAAGCAAAAATGGGAACATTACTCAGACTTAATAAGGACGTTGTCACATGTTTTGGAATTCTTCGAGCGTCTTCCTTTGAAAAGAAAATCAAAACAATTTTATTTCATCCCAGTGTTTCCTTAACATCTTCATTACAAATAAACTCACCAAATTTGGAAAATTCAAGCACTAATATTTCTTCCTTCCGTTACTTCACAGATGGCTCGAAAACAAAACAAGCTACAACGGCAGCTTTCCTTATTTTAAATAACACAACTCCAACTGACGAAACCACATTTCTTCTAAATGTCTCCAACTCTATTTTTCAAGCAGAAGCGTTAGCAATAAAAGAAGCAATAGATCATGCTGTAACCCACAATAACTTACCATCAATTATGTACAGTGACAGTCAATCAGTCATTAAATCAATTGGTAATCTAAACCCAACAAACTCTTTAATAGCTGAAATCCAACAACAACTAATAAATCATGATAATATCAAAATTTCTTGGATTAAAGGTCATTCAACCTCTGCTGGAAACAATAGAGCCGATTTTCTCGCAAACCAAACAGCAAATGGACTCTTAGTACCAACAAAACAGCATCCTTTGCCATTTCCAAGAAGTTTTGCAAAGCATAAATTATTACAAGATCTACTGACTGATTGGCAAGAACGATGGGAACAAGACATAACAGGAAGACTAATCTACAAAATCCGTCCGAAAGTTAAACTTACTCCTTTGAATTTAAATAGACATGAAATTTTTTTCTTTACTGGCCATGGCCCTTTCCCTTCATACTTGAAAAGATTCCATATTAGAAATAGTGACCTCTGCAGATGCAAATCAATTGGAAATCCTCAACATTACATACAACATTGCATTCACACTTCTTCATTCCATCTTCGTTCTTCTGGCAATTGGACTCAAGACTTAAAAAACTATTATTCGTTTCCTGCAGCAAAAAAGAAAATTACAGATCTTATTACATTTCTAATTGACCACGAACATTTTCTCTTTGGATAATTTTTTTTTTTTTACTTACTTACCTTTTTTTTTTAATATATAGGCATTAAGCATTTTAATTATTTTTTTAAAATTATTATTTTTATTATTTATTTATTATTTTATTATTATTATTATTATTATTATTTTCTTTTTTTTTAATTCATATAATTATTTTTTTTTAAATATTTTTATTTTATTTATTTATTTATCTATTTTTTTTCTTTCATCTATTTTTATTTATTTATTTATTTTTATTTATCTTAATGTAAATATTTATATATATTCTTTCTTATTGAACAAAATTATTTTCTTCTGTATATATCAAAATTTATTGTTTATCAGTGTGGAGTATTGTTAAATTTTCTCGTACGTCATCCCATAATTTGTGAAATTTAACATTGTTGAATGTGTACAAAAGGATGACGTATTTAATAAAAAAAAAAAAAAATTGTTCTTGATTAGCTGTAAAACTTGCAGTCAAGTCACTTTTTAATTGTTCTTGATTAGCTGTAAAACTTGCAGTCAAATCACTTTTCACAGAGGTGATTGCGTCAAGAAGTTGTTTTAATTGTTCATCCATTGCGCGAGTAATCACCATAAAAACAAAGTCCAAATTCAAAGTCTTTATGAAAAAAAAATGTCCAAAGTCACACTTACTCCAAGAAGGTCCAGAAGAAGCCCCACGTTGGGCGCCAAATTGTAACGGATTCGGTGCGACTTCCACTTTCTTGAAAGGATGACACAGTTCTTAATAAAAAACACAGGAAATTTATTTACACTATGTACAGGAAATATCGTCAACAACTGCTAAATTATTCATCAGCAATTAAGCAATTATCACACAACAGCGTAAACTCAACGTTTACACACGTATTTACTTCCAAATACGAAAACAACACAGCGAAATGCCTCACAATAAACAGAGCAAAAATGCTCTCAGTTCGAAATATCAATCGAAACTGCCCTGTTTATCCATCGCTAACGGCTTATATAGACACCAAAAAGAAATTTCTCAAATATTCCACACGCTTCTGTAAAGTAGTAGACCGTTATCAAATTTTATCAGTGAACAAAAAGGAAATAGGGGTCGTATACTTTAGCCATATGAAAAGGGGTTGTATATTCATTACGGGAAACTATTTACAGGTTACGTTCCTACAATAATTACTATTTACAGGATTTGTAACAATATACATAGTGGAATACATACAGAAAAGTATTTTAGTTGAATATAAATTTTTGGAATCCCCAGTAAATACCCCGGGTATTTACCCCTAAAAATAAATGCCTGGGTATTTTACATCACTAGTGTGTATATATATATATATATATATATATATATATATATATATATATATATATATATATATATATATATATATATATATATATACAGTAAAACCTCGTTAAGTTATCACTCGAGGGACCATACAGTTTTGACCACTTATACGGAGTGACTACTTATGTGGGGTGGGAAATTAAAGAAGAAATAAAAAAAAAACACCTTAATAAATACTGAAATGCTCTTATGAAGAGCTGTAAATTTCAGTGAGAAAAAAATTAGCTTATGAAATCAATACCTATAAATTAGTAAAAATTTAAGAAAAAATAAAGTAGGAAAGAAAGAGTAAATGTTGTAAGATTTCGGGCTGTTGTGCCATGGTCTGAGTGTTGTTACCCCAAATGTTTCGACCGCATACACGGCGGGCATCTTCAGTGTTCCAGGGAAGCGACTTCTTAGCAACTGATGCAGAAATCCAAGTGTTGTCCATATTTATGCGAGAAGAGCTAACTCTCCCTTCATTTTAGGCCAGGATTGGCTGATGGACATTCTTCATTGTTTCCGGTTGGCTCAAACTAGAACTGTCTTCATTCTGGTTGGGTAGTGCCTGCTGGCCATCCGTCGTTGTTTCTGGTTAGCTAAAGGTATTTCTCGGGATAATCCCTCTAAGTGCAGCATGCCAGAGTTTGTTGATCTTAACTCCTTCTTCCATTTTGTTAAAATTGTTGGGATGTTTGAAGATTTTGATTGCTTCTCTGTTTAATCTGGCCTAATATTGGGAAGTCATTGAAAGCATTTTGGTTTCTTTGAATTTAATGTCATAGATGCCATCAGTAAAAGTGTGTTCCGCGACTGCTGGAGTTTAAAGTAGATCGTAGGATCTAAAAAATCCATAATCTTTTGCTGATAGTCTTCAGCGTTGAATAGTCCTTGCATTACCATTGTCTGCCATGTTAACCCTGAAGATGGCCGCCACAGATGCGGTTGAAACGTTTCGGGTAACAACACTCAGACCACGGCACAACAGCCGGGAATCTTACGACATTATTGACACCGGCCATGAGAGCCTTCATTTTTAGAAAAATAAAAAACACTCTTTGTAGTTACCACCTTTTATTTTCTCTTACTTACATTAAATAAAATTAATAGCAGATTATTTTAATGTCGTTTACGGTTCCTTTTTTTCTGTCTTGCTGGGTAGAGTTTAATTCATATTCTCAGCATTGCTATTCTCACTTTAACTGCTGTTTTTCTGTTAAAAATTCTTAAAACAATGATTTTCTTTGTTTTCTCATTAAAAGATAAAGGGTTAAGTTTTAGTTTTCTTCTCATGTTAAAAGCAAAGAGATGTAGCAAGAAGTATGCTTTGAATGAACAGAAGCAAGGAACGAGATGTCAAGCAAAAATGACTATCACACAGCATTTCAACTAAGTCCGAAACTGTTTTCTGAGATCCGATAAGAAAAGAGAATTTTAGAAAACAATATTTAGATGACTAGTTAATCAGGGTAAAATTAAATTTATTGACCAGTAAACGAGGATCATTTTTCATTACTATAAATGAGACCTTGTCAGGACCAGAGGAAAACAATGACTTAAGAGCCATTGTCTGTAAGGATCAGGCAGGTTGTGATTGTTGGGATTTTTAATTTTCTTTATTTTCACATAGGTTGTTCCTTATCATGAATGTAATGTAAATCCGAAATTTGAGCTTTGTTTGACTCACCGTTTTTGAGAAAACAATTTTTTTTTGTTTAGGGGGCGTGGCACATTTTTGCTGGTTTTTCAAATTTGCAGATTTTAATGTACTTGTTGCTTGAAGCGTCCTTATAATGACATGGATTTTTTAATTCCATATTACTATATGGTCTTGTTAGATACTGTTACAGCTGTCAAATCGGTGACACTACGAGGGCGATGCCCACAAACTCCGTTTAAAAATGACCGAAAATGAATTTTTTTCTATATTCAAGGCCAATTTTCTCGAATCACCTTCATGATGACACCATTATTTTTAGATCATTTTCTAGTCACACTTACATACATCAAAAATATGTATCAAAATCGGTGTCACTATAAGGGCGCCAGAAGATATTGGAACTTTTATTCGATAAATTTCACAAAAACACAAATATTTAAAATCCAACTACAACTGTCGCCCTCATAGCAGAGATCTGATACTAAATTAGGTTGATAACCAACATGTTTGTCTAACATTTGCACGAAAAAAATCTGTGTCACTCCTATTATTTTTGGAAATATGATCGTTCGAAGTTAGTACGTTATGGCGTTATTTTAATATTTATTTATTGAATCTTTTCACCCCCAGATAGTTTTTTGAACATATTTATTTTTAATTTAATACAAAAAAAGTGTATCTTTTAACATAAACAGCTTTGGGCAGTAAGTGCGTCTTTTTCTTGAATAGAAAATGCCCGTTTTGATATAGGTACAGACGGATGTATTGTGCATAATATGTCTAGATTATCATAGCAATACTCATCTTGCTTTTTCGGCCAAACAAATCTATTTATTCCAATTGTTCTTGACATACATTTGACTTCAACTTTCAAATGGATTTTATACGAAAGATGTATAGAGAGAAGCTCTTACAAACATCTTATATAAATGCTTCAGATTTTCAACTAATAAATACCCCTACATTGCCATAAGTTCAATTTAATGAAATTGGATGGGCCCTATCTTTACGAGCTCAGTTCAAGTTCACTTCAAAGCAGAAGCAGTATTTATAAGAACAATTTACGATTGGTGAAAATACTGGGAAAAAACAACATCCCTGTCAAGTTGCACACTTAATGAGAAATGCAGTTCGTAACGGGGAAAAAACTGTTCGTTGCTTCAGAGTATTGTACTATGAACCAAATCCTATCCCTTTTTTTTCGATGGAAGAAACAAAAAAAAAAAAACGAATGCATTCTCAATGCATCAAATGAGAATATTGAAGAAAGCGAACATTCAGAATCTGAAACTGAATTTGAGGTAACGTAGACCAAAACGAAGAAAACATTAAGAATCAAATCAACCAATTTCAGAAAGACGGTCATCTTTTATTGAAAACTGCTAATTTTGTAGCACTAAAGCATGGGAAAACATGGTATTCCAGAAAAATAGTAGAAGTTGACCATTTGCAAGTTTAGGTCAAATGCATGTCAAGAACAATTGGAATAAATAAATTTGTTTGGCCGGAAAAACAAGATGAGTATCGGTATAATAATCTAGACATGTTATGCACAATAGATCCACCTGGTACTTATATCAAAACGGGCATTTTCTATTCAAGAAAAATACTCTCTTGCTGCCCAAAGCTGTTTATGTTATAAGGTACACTTCTTTGTATTAAATTAAAAATAAATATGTTCAAAAAAAAAAAAAAAATCTGGGTGTGAAAATATTAAATAAATAAATATTAAAAAAAACGCCGTAACGTACTAACTTGGAACGATTATATTTCCGAAAATAATAGGAGTGACACCTATTTTTTTTGTGCAAATGTTAGACAAACATGTTGGTTATCAACCTAATGTAGTATCAGATCTCTGCTATGAGGGCGACAGTTGTGATTAGATTCTAAATATTTGTGTTTTTGTGAAATTTATCGAATAAAAGTTCCAATATCTTCTTTCGTCCTTATATTGACACCGATTTTGATATATATTTTTGATGTATGTAAATGTGGCTAGAAATTGATCTAAAAATGTTGGTGTCATCATGAAAGCGCTTTGAGAAAATTGGCCTTGAATATAGAAAAAATTTCATTTTCGGTCATTTTTAAACAGAGTTTGTGGGCGTCGCCCTCGTAGTGTCATCGATTTGACAGCTGTAACAGTATCTAACAAGATCTTATAGTAAAATGGAATTAAAAAATCCATGTCATTATAAGGACGCTTCAAGCAACAAGCACATTAAAATCTGCAAATTTGAAAAACCAGCAAAAATGTGCCACGCCACCTAAACAAAAAAAAATTGTTTTCTCAAAAACGGTGAGTCAGACAAAGCTCAAATTTCGGATTTACATTACATTCATGATAAGGAACAACATATGTGAAAATAAAAAAAATTAAAAATGTCAACAATCACAAATGTTCAAAACTGCCTAATTCTTACAGACAATGGCTCTTAAATGGTGTGGCCACTTATCCAGGTGACTACTCATTGGGATTTTACTGTACATACAGTCAAATCTCGATAACTCGAATATTCCTTTATCTCGAAGTTCTTCGGGTCCCAAACTCTTGAGACAGTTGTGGAAACTTCCCATAACTGGAACTACCAATATCTCAAACGTTTTAGTCGCTCCCTTGAAACTTCAGGTTATCGAGAGTTAACTGTATATATATATATATAACGTAAAAAATTGAAATTTAAAATTGTAAACTTTTTTGAGAGATAGTGTCCTTTAAAATTTTTGAAAAACTTATATGATAATGTATTTCAAGTGATACATACAAAAATTTTTCAAGTGACCTAGTTTCCTCTGTGTGAAAAATTAGTATTTTTTTCTGAAATTGTGTCCTCACAGAGGAGTGGTAGGTAGACATGTTGTAATAAATGATTAGACCATCAAAAGTTGCTTTGTAAACTGCTAAGTCATGGTTCTTTCCAGAAGCCTTGGTATGTAAAAACAAAAAAAAAAGTAAGGCTTTTTGGATGTCCGCATAAGCTGGATGTGGCAGGAAAATCTTGACCAACTATTATTTTTACATGGATTATTTTTTATTTTAGAAAATTAAAGATGAGAAGAAGTATGAATCAATAATATCTCTTAAAGAAGAGCAGTCTGTCAAGGAGTCTAAAATAGCTTTGTTGGCAGCTGAGTTGGAGCTTCTGCATGGAAGAGGCTTTGTTACTGTAGTTGTTGAAAATCCAGATACTGGTATGTATGCTATATATACATATATAGTACATATTGTTACGATTTCAACGCAACTTCAAACTTTCTTTGAATGATGACACAGTTCTTGAGAAAAGTACAGGAGATTTATTTACAGCTATGTACAGGACATGTAGTTACAACTGCTGAATCAATCATCAGAAATTAAGCAACTATCAATTAACACCGTAAACTCAACAATGGTACACGTATTTACATCCAAATATGCAAAAGCACAGTGCAAATGCCTCACAACAGAGCAACGGCTCAGACAAATCTCAGACAGTTAAAAGGCATAACTGACTCTCCCCTCATTCACAAGACGCACAGCGTTTTATACCGCTTTGGAAGTTCAATAAAATTCTACAACTTTATTCCAATATATTTCTCATATTTTCTTTTTATTCATTCACGAATCTTATCAATGAGAAACAGGGGACCGCATATTTCATTCAAATGTAAGGGGGTTGTATGTTCATAACAAGAAACTATTTACAGGTTACGTTACTAAAACAATTTTAGATTGAAGATAATGGAATAAATGCCAAATGTAGCCAGATTACAAGAAATTAATCATAAAAATTATTACTATTTGCAGAATTTAACAATATATATATATATATTTTATGTATATATATATATATATATATATATATATATATATATATATATAAAGGGTGTCCCAAAATTAACGCAAGATTTGAATTTGCCGCCATTTTTGCAATAAATGGTTGGCAACCCTGAAAAAAGAACAATTTGACAGCTGAGAGTTTAGGGTAATCAAAAATGGAGCGTTATACGATACAATAACGTGCTTTCATTATTGAACAATTGTTTCAAAAATAATGAAAGTTGAGGCTGGTCAAGCAGTTACTGTTATTGGCGCTCGGTATCGCAACACGGTAATGCACAGGTGGTTGTGGGCTTGTTGACATAGACCTTTGAATTCAAATAACCCCATAAGAAGAAATTAAAAAATGTTAAATCACACAATCTAGGGTGCCAATTCTGATGACCGAAATGAGAGAGTACGCGACTAGGAAATGCCTTATGCAGTAGGGCTGGGCGATACATCGATACATCGCAAAACACCAGTGTCAAGCAATCATCGCCACGCCGGTGTTTATATTTACTGTTCTTCCGATACACCGCGATTCCCGGTGAAACGCGATGTATCACGATACATCGTGATGCGCCGCGATGTTTCCAATGGCATCAGAACGTCTGAGCGAACCATGATGCTTGAGAAAGACCGCGTTCGTTGAAACACCGCGATGCGTCGGAAGGAATAACGGCCTCATAATGATTCGGCGAGATTACGCTCGGGGCCTTCACGATTCTCCCCGGCTCGCTGATACACCGCGATGCGTCACGATCTCGGAAGAACTCAGGGTGAAGGAAAAGGAGGGTGGGACCGTGTCTTTGATCTTTCAGTTTCCCCGCTTCGTGGCTAAAGGAGGGGTGAAACGGCCGTCTCTGACGTCATCCTGGAAGCACTGACTTGCGTATTTCCATAGCTCAATACTGGTTTGCATCTTCAATTTTAATTTTTCTGCTCGCACTGTTTATCGCACGGGCTCCCTTTGCCCGTGCCCTGGGCATGACATTTCCAAGAAACAGGCCCCCTTTGTTTACTTCATCTGTCGGCTCTCGCTGATTGGGTTTAGCAACCTTTTCGTCAAGAATCCAACATTAGAAGGTGGGAGGGCAATGGGAGGGCAATTTTTCATACTTCATTTAAATTATTTTTCAAAAACTCTCCCAGTGCTTTGAAATAAATTCTTTAATTCTTAGTATTCCTTCCTATATTGTTTTCCCTTTTTCGTTCGGTGAGGGGGGGGGTGTAGTTTATAATGAATTTAAAACACAGAAGCAAAAATAAAATAACTAATGACTAAAATTAAGAGCAGCTGCAACATAGGTTTTGGTATAATTCGAAAAAAAGGGGTCAGACAGTGATAGGGGTGGACGGGCCCGCCGGCCGATGCGCCCTCAATGCACCTTCATTATTATTATTTTCTTTTTTGCACCCTCAAATTTGTGTGTGACTTCGTTTTTTTTTCATTAATTTCTTTTTTTTTGCACCCCTCCAATCCTGAGCCTCTTCTTTTTCTTTTTTTTTCTTGCTTCCTCAAACCTAAGCTCAGTTTTTCTTTCATCCCTTGAACCTGTGTACCTTCGGTTTATTTATTTTATTTTACTTAATTTTTTACGGACTAAAACCTGTGCGCTTTAGGGGTGTCCCCCCCATCTTAAACCTGTGGGCTTTCGAGGGTTTTTTTTTTTTTTTGAAACCTTTGGGAGTCAAGGTTGGTTCTATCTTGGGGAATCCTGTTCGCCCATGAATAGTTATGGATTTCAGAGTGGTTTTTTAAAAATTACCTATGAATTCAAAATGTTATGCATTTTTTTGTTATTTCATAATCAGTGATGTTTATTGAATGAAATTATTTAAGAATGTAAATTAATTGGAGATTAATAAAAGATATGCATATATTTGATGACTTGTGCATCTTTTAATTTCAATTTGTATTAATTCGTATCGCTTCATAATTATTTCCGTTTTATAGTTGCGTACCTGAGTGGTTATTCTTTTTTTTTTTTTTTTCGAGTTTAAAATCTTCTTATGAAACATACTTACCTGTACACAAGAAGCAAAATATTTAACAAAAATTGCTTAACATAAGTTCGAAATTTCTTCAATTGAGCATCAAGTCGAAAACATGAAAGGGTTGGCGGTGCATATCTTTGATGTTCAGTTTCGTATAACGCATATTTTTCCATCAAAGAGTTGCGCATATATTCTACAAATGCAATTATTTCAGTATATGTATTTATTGCAAGCTTATTTCATTTATTTGAATCATAAACATCAGTAATTACATAGTTGATCATACTTTGAATGTTCATCAGTGGTATCCATTTGAAAAGTCACAGCCAATAGTTCTTGGAAATATCAGTTTAAAGTAAAGGTTTGGTCTTAAAAATATTTCATCGGATAATTTTTTTTGGGGGGGGGGGGTTATTAAAGAAACGTTATGTATCAACCAGCTTCTGATATTCCGTACTTATTCCTCTATAGTTATTTTAATATTCTGCAAAAATAATATTTTAATATATGTATTTATTGCAGTCACTTATGTATACAGCTATTTGCATTTTGAATCAATATAGTAGTTACAAAATCTTTCCATTATACACGAGTAACAGTACTTGGGAAATATCTGCTTGTAATAACAGTAATTGCTTTAAAAATGCTTCATGAGATATTTAATTTTTTTCATAAAAGACGTATAAATGAAGTATTACCATGTGGTAATCAGTTTCTGAGTATTTGTATTTTTCCCAGGGCTGTGGAGTCGGAGTCGGAATCGAAGAGTCGGAGTCGGACTAATTTTGGGGTAAAGGAGTCGGAGTCGTTAGAAAACATGTCGACTCCGACTCCGACTCCGGGTTTTTTTTTTTGTCTTTCATTTTTACTGACTCTCATTGCATTTTTTAAAAACTGACTACTAGCAATTGGTTTGATTACATGTATAAAAAGTTACTAATGAAAAACAATAACTGCTACAATGGCAATCAGCTAGCTTGAGTGCTTATCGAACTTTCTGTAGCCGTCCCCTAGTTTGCTTGCTTTTTAACTTAACTAATATATAGCAACTGTCAGCAAACAGTTTTATCGCCTAACATTTTCAAGTAATCAATTTCAAATAAAAATAAAAATATAGTGTTTTGTTCGATCTCAGTTATAAAATAGTAAAAGGGACGTAACAATTTAGTAAGTCGGGGCCCGTACCTCAGATGGAAACTTTTGAGAGTGATCGACAAATTCAAATAAGTTCTTGCGCGAAAACACGAATACAAAAGATCCGATGAAATAATCTAATGTTTTTTTTCTTTATTAAGACTATTTCTATAAGTTTGGTTCTCACTAAAAAATTTGGAGCAAAATAAGTATAAATGATTTCTTGATTACAATACTAAATAATTGCAGTTAATCTTAAAATCTTCACATTAAGGTTAATTCTAAAGCAGCCAATAAAATTGAAATTAAAAATTTAGCGAAGAAGAAATATAGGTATAGTAAAAACTATTCGTATAAATCTGTATACCGCCGCATTTTGTGTAAAATTTGCTCCTGACTTATATGTGCCCTATTTTCGTTGAAATTTTATTGATGAAATATAATTTAAAATATAATCAGGAGAATTTTCAGAATTAAAGTATTTATACCTTTTATAAACTCTGAAATTAACTTTAGGTGTCACCTACCACATGAGTGTCACCCGGGGCAAACCACACCCTCTCAAGAACTTGGACTTAGAAAAAAAAAAGCTTTTTTCCTCTCAAATTACAGCTTTCAAAAATTGAAAACACACGATTTGATCAATATCTATTTGTTAAATATTAAAGGGGGCAAGGTAATCCTTTTCAATTTTTTTAAAGGAATTTTTAAGTCATTTCATTTTTTAACTCGTAACTGTTGGAAAATTTGATTTTTAAATTGAATTTCTAACGTTGTATGCATCTTGGGTTTACAAAAAAAATGCGAAATTTTCATAAAAAGGAATTAATATTTTAATCTCTGTTTAAAGGTTTCCCCCTTCTCCTGAAGGGAGAGAGGGAATTGAAAAATACACTTAAAAAAATCCGGAGTCGGAGTTGGAGTCGAAGTCGGGCATTTCAAAATCCAGGAGTCGGAGTCGGCCATTTTCCTTCCGACTTCGCAGCCCTGATTTTTCCCTCTATGTTGTTGTATATATTTTATAAATGTAAATATATAACTATTTTGAATTAATATAGTTGCTATATATTATTAAATTCAATCATTATTCATTGAAAAATTCGTTTTTTACTTCTTAGAATTAATATTAATTTATTATATTATTAACATTAATCATGATTCTTTCTCTCTTCTACAATTTTTTGAAGATAAACTTTAAAGTAAATGAATAACAGTAATTTCTCTTTCAAATCAGGAAAAGATTTTTTGTAGTAGTTTACGAATTTAATGACTCAAATAGATTACCATTTTCTTCTAATAAAATTATTTTAAGTTGTAGTCAAACTTGGTTTAGTTTCATAATAATTATCGTTTGAAATCACTCATGATCAAGTTTTGTTTTTCCATTTTATTCGAATTCAAAATAATTCTCGTAAAATATGGGTGAGACACTAGTATCAAAAAAGGTAAATTAAGACACGAAGACTTATTTTTTTTATTTTTTTCCAAATTATGCTTTTATGTCCAAAAATAGGAGCGAAGCAATGCCATTTCCTATTGAAATCGTCTTAAAGTGCTCCGCGAGTGCTTCCAGAGCTACGTCACCAATTTCATTCCCCCACAACCTGTTTCGGGAGATGGTCCAACCCTAGTCTCCTCTTCTAAAGACCCTGGGAAGAACTGCCTTCGCCGATACATCGCGGATGACTCGGTGAGACTACTCGCTGATACACCGCGATGCGTCACGATGCGTCGGAAGAACTGCCTTTGAGAATACATCGCGGCTTATGATGACTCGGCGACTGAAGTCGAAGCATCGCTTCTCGCAACCAATGGCGAAGCATCGTGATATTATGTCGATGGCAGGGCCGTAGACAGGGTGGGGACCGTCGGGGCAAATACCCCCCGAAATTCTAGGACACAAACTTTTTAGTCCTTCCCTTTTTTTAGTTTTTCCTTCTCCACTCAAAAGAAAAAAGAAAAGAAACAACCAAGACTCTGAATCCTCTAATCAAAACGTTTCCCCTTCACCTTGACCTTGCTACTTCTTTCTTTCAGTCAGACCCCTTCTCTGACTCCCCCCCCATACACAAAAAATGCGCAGTGGACTGGGGTCATTGTTTGAACTGGGGAATGTCTTCCAAAATATGAAATTAAAATGAATCTTCTGTGTTTTTATGTGGCTCATGCTTTTGCAGGCCTTGCGCCTTACCCCACCCCCTCCCCCTTCGTGGACACCCTTGATTTAATGAAAAGAAAATACATTGAAATATCGCGATGTTTACTGGCGATGTATCGCGATGTTAAAATCTGCAACATCGCCCAGCACTATCATGCAGTAATTGAAATGTTTCACTCTCTCTAGCTGTATGGTACAATAACACCCCATTTTTACTAACCCTAAACTCTCAACCGTCAAATTGTTCTTTTTTCATGGCTGTCAACAATTTATGGAAAAAATGGTGGCAAATTCAAATCTTGCGTTAATTTTGGGACACCTTTTATATATATATATATGTGTGTGTGTTTCCGTTAAAGTTTATAATGCAATTCTTTTATAGAATGCCTAGTTATTCCATGAAATAACTATATAGGTATTCTATAAATAAACTAGTGATAGACAATTAAAATGAAAAAGAAGCAATTTATTTAATTTATGCAGCGTATAAATGGTATTTATGGAAATGTGCCAAAAAATCATTTGTTACAACAAGGATTACTAAAATGACACTTGGAATTACAAAGAACATTATTTCTAGAACAAAGACATTTTTTGCTGACACACTGGGTTTTACACGAACATTTTGGGGATAACACAGGGGTGGAAGGTAAATGTATCTATCGTGCAAGATATATGATATAGATTATTGTACACTTCAACGGGCTGCGGATCGTTATTCTATGAAATAACTAGGTATTCTATGAAATAACGGATTTCATACTTTAATGATAATATATATATATATATATATATATATATATATATATATATATATATATATATATATATATATATATATATATATAGGCACACAAAAAAAACTGCCATCACTTACAAAAATTTATATTCTAAAGAATTTCTCAAGAAGTAAGAGAGCAATTGTTCTGTAACTTTTGTCACATGAAAGGTATGCTTCCGGCTGACATTTTCCAATAAAAATAAATTATCCACCTATTTAAGGAACCAGCAAGAAATTTATGAAACAAAAACTTTTTGATCATCCTTCATTGTAAATAGCTGTTAATAATCTGTAAATTTCAGCAATTAATTTACATACTTTGTTCAATAATGTTATACATTTTCATTTAAGTATCATTTACAATTTACGTAATTATAAGCATTTCTTTCAAAAATATCAATTTTGTTATCATGTTTTTTGCACCTAGAGTTCCGGTCAAACTTAAGCAAACTTTCAGAAAACTTGACAGCATACAAGAGAATCATTATATTAAAATTTGAAATAAAAATTTTGACAATTTGATGAAATATGAACATTTAAACAATTTATTTCTCATTGCATATGCATGAAAGATAGCAATTTATAACTTACAGCGTTTCATGGTCAAATAGATTTGATAGTTGAATAGTATCATGAAACATTAAAAAAAGAGATATTGCTGACCTAACAAGCCACATTTAATTTATTCTTGGATAGACCACGAAGTGTAAAGAAAGGTTCATAAATTTTCAACACTTGCCTGTAATTGTTCAGTGATTCATGATTAAAACCAGGGTATTTATGAATGATCCCTTACAATTTGTCACTTAACCAACAAAAATTGAAATTCCGCTCTGTAGGTCACTAACAGTAATGCAGTTTTTTCTCTGCCACTGTTTCGCTATATTATACTGGCCCCTCAAAGCAAAAGTAGGATATCTTACTGTTATTTTTGATATAAGATGTCTTAGATATTGCTCTGGGGCAAGACAGATGTATAGTAAATAGCATAGATAGAGAAGTTTTTATCACTTTGTGTTAATGCGGAGTCGTATTAAACATCTTCTTTTCCCCCTAGAAAAAGTTAGTACTGAAAATTCATCTGATAGGAATGAAGCACCAGTTTATATGTAAGTAACATTTTTAATTCAATATAATATTCAAAATTAGTGCATGAAACTGTGTTTAGAAACTAAGTTAAAGGATTTTCTTCTTTTATTGAGTTTATTTTGTATCGATAAATTAGTCCCTTTTTGTGCATGGGAAAATGTTTCTCCCGAATTTGACAGTATATCATATTTCTGTCCTGAGTGTAGTCTGTTGCCTCCAAAAAGATTAGGGATTGCAATACCGGACCAAAAAAGTAATACCAGTATTCAGTATTTTTTAAACGTAATACCGGAATACCCGTATTAATATCAGTATTCAGGGGTCGATCCAGCGCCAAATTGGGGCCGCTTTGCGGCCCCTTCACAAAATTCCGCATGGCAAAAGCGGCCCCATTCACAAAATTCCGCGCCGCAGAAGCGGCCCCATTCACAAAATTCCCCATCGCAAAAGCGGCCCCATTCACAATATTCCGCGTCGTAAAAGCAGCCCCTTCACAAAAATTTATAAAAAGGCAACCTTTTCACAATATTTTTTAACCGCAAATGTGTACGCATCTACGCGGGAGCCTCTTCCACCTTCCCCCATCTTATCTTTTTGCTTGCTGCATGAGGTGTTTTTGCTTGAGAGCGTCAGAAGGGGGACGGGAGAGGGAAAATTGTGATTGGTAGCTTGTTTTCAGGAAAATCTTAAATTTTACTTTGATTATGCAATATATATTTAGTATTAATTTGTGTTGAGTTTCAAAATCCAATTCTAAAATAACTTTACTTAAAATAAACATATTTACATGCTGTTTTTATATTTTTATTTGTTTTGAAGATCTTAATTTCCTTACATCGGCCATGGTAAACGAATTTTTCGCATTTTTGATGTTTACTGTACCTTGTTAAGAGGCAAACAAATAAAATTTCTTATATATTTATTAACATCATTAAATTGCAAAGTTTTAAACGAAATACCTACTCTGTAAGAACGTCAAAAGTCAAAAAATTAAACGCTGAATGCTGGTGCAGTATTATTTTGGGTTTTAATTACTTTTAAGTTTTTCAAACACATACATGGAATCTTTAATGAGTATTTCACTTCTGTGTTAAGAAATATGTGATATCTTTGAGTCTGTTTATATTGTATTTATTAGGAGTTATCACTACGTTCAGCAGCATGTGCAATTTTCATTGCTCTTAAAGTATTTGAGAGGGGCAAACAGGAAATCTGTTGTGAGACTTTCACCTTAAGAAAGTGTGCCTTGCATATGTATATTTGTAAAAAGCAATAAATGTAATGTATGTGTCAAATTACGAATAAAATGTTAAGGGTCTTACTTCCCCCCTCCCCCAGCGCATTTTCTCTTGACTGCTTTCATGTATTCTTCAAGAACTTGCAATCACCCCTGAAACCTGTCTAGGGCTTTTCTATAACGATACGACAGCTAAAAATGCTTTAATATAATCTTTTCCAAGAAAAAAATCACGAGGTCTTTTTTACAAAAGCAAAGAAAATTCACAAAAATATTTTGCTTTTTCACAAAAATAACGAAATTTCACAAAAATATTTTGCCTTTTCACAAAATGGGGACCCAAAAAATAAAACCTGGATCGACCCCTGGTATTAGAAAGAACATGATATTTCGTTGCCATATTTTATTATTTTGTGCAAAAAGGTCATTATTTACTTATTGGGAACAAATATAAAACGAAGGAACAAATATAATAAAAAATCAGTAATATAAACATAATGCATCTATTTACTTGTCAGTAAGGTTGAAACTCATTTTTGGGAAAAAATTTCCTGCACTTGAAAATATTCTTTCTGAATTCATTCATGCCGATGGTACTGTTAATAATTCGCGATACTGTAGTTGCATGAAAGTCCTTCATCTTCAAATATTTTGGTCTTAACCTTTCGAGCGACAATTCTTCTCCAGAATAAAAATCATCTTCAACGATTTCCTCTTGGTCAGAAGAGGTTTGTGTTTGCCTTTTATTAACACCTCGGTTTGAAATTCACAATAAATTTCATCTTGTGAGTTTTTTTCTTTATGTTTGTTTTTGTATTTTTTGTTTCTGAAATTCTTTACAATTATGTAAATTTCTGAAAATATGCTCCAACTGATTATGCCTTACTTCTTTGCAAATGTTCAAGGTATTTTTAATATTATCTTGCTTGTAGGGGTGGGCACAGAAATTTTGAGGCATGTCACAAATGACTTTTACGGGGCCCTCCTTATTGTTTAACCCTAAGTCCGTACATATATTTCACCTCTCATTTTAAAAATCTTCGGAACCCATTTAGGTTTGTGCCCGTACCAGCATGTCCCCCCCCCCCCCCCCGTGCACTCCCCTGCTTGCTTAGTATAAATCAGAACAGCACACTAATATCTGTGACAACAAATTACTGTTTCTTATACCAAAGAACTTATGGAAAAATTTCTATCAAAATTCTTAACAGTTGAGACAAATCATTTTAAAAATGTCATAAAGAATTGCCGCAATTGATGGTTGGAATAAATTGTTCATTGCGCAAATACATTTGTAAAAGCACTTAAAACTAGTTTTCACTCTAGAGGGCAAGTCAAGGAAATGGAGAAAACAAAAACATGGTTCACGTAAATTCACGAAAGCGCGATTCATCAAACCACTCGGTGATGAAAATATCATTTTGTAATCTTTCCTCAATTATTGTTAATTGATATTCTATAAATTCGTGCTTTTGAAGCCAAATTTTTACTTTAATAGATTGATTTTCGAACTGTCTCATCGAAAAAAACAATTTATATATTTAAAATAACAGTAAATATCTAATTAGTTAAATTAAAAACTTTATTATTTTTTGCTAATACCGAAAATACCGGTATTCTACCACATCAAATACCGGTATTACAAAATTGCAAAATAGCTCCAAATACTGGTATTCGGTATACCAGTATTGCAATCCCTAAAATAGATGCTCTTTTTTTCTGGTTGTTAGATTTTTGACCTTATACTGCAGTTTAAAGTGATCTTATATAGTATGTGAAATTTTTAGTCGACTATTAAAGTTGGTCGTACAGATATTGTTTTCAGGTAGTGCACTTAAATTGCACTGTAGGAGTTAGTTGCAGTAAAAGTTTTTAAGACTTTAATAGATTATTTTTTCCATCCTTGTTTGAATCT